>NC_056730.1:608425197-608492697 GCF_019279795.1 Protopterus annectens | reverse complement strand
CTGTGTTTTTTGCTTTGCAGAGGGCGGCTCTTACCTGAGCATCTGAGATGTCAGAGGGGCAGCACTCTGCTGGGATAGATATTTGCCCTTTTGGTGGGGAGGGGGGGAGAAGTTTGCGCTGAACCTTTCAGCTAGGATGTTGGCAATGCCTGTGGGTTCGATGTATTTTTTGTCATTTTTGGACTAATTTTGAGCATATCTGGGAATTCCCACCCAGGTTCCTAACATAACTAAAGAAAGCCTTGTGATTATCCTTAGTGTCCTGTGCAATTTTTCTCTCAAAGCTGGCCTTAGATGATTTTATGAGTGCCCGTAGTTTTTTGCTAATACTGATCAGAGATGCCTTCCCTTTTTGGGATTTTGCTCTATCATGTAGTAGCTTCCTCCTTCTATTGTATAGTTTGTTTATGGCTGGGGTCCACCAGACAGGACGTCTGCCTTTGGAGGATTGGGTCTTAGTTTTATTTTGGATTACATGATCCATGCATTCCTGAAGGTGTTCATAGAATGCGTTTATAAAGGATTCTGCGGTCTGGGCCCTATTTTCCACAGGCCTGGGGGCTTTAAGGGATTCCACCTCAGTTTTGAGGAGTGTGAAATTTGCTTTAGAGAAGTTTTTCAGTGTGGTTTTCTGGGCATGGGATGGGTTTGGTATGTGAATATCCAGTGAGATTAGTTTATGGTCTGATCTTACCAGTGAGGGATACACTTCTGGTCTGGAGCATAGAGTCCCCATGTTGGTGATGATCAGGTCCAGTATGTTTTCCCCTCTTGTCGGAGTGGTAACAAGTTGTTCCATAGCATTTGAGTTTATAAACTGCAGGAACCTTTGGGCTAGGGTGTTGGAGCTAGAGTAATGCTCCCAGTCTATGTTTGGGTAGTTGAAGTCGCCCAATATAATGGTGTTTGGAGAGACCTTCATATTTTCCAGTGTTCGCAGGAAGGTCGAGTGGGGTTCCTGGGTTTGGGAGGGTGGTCTGTAGCAGGCTATAAACTGGAAGGCAGTTTTACCCACTGTTAGTTGCACATGGATAATCTGTGATGCTTCGTGCTATGCCACCAACCTGGAGGTGTGGGTATCTTGATACTCCCCCTCCTTTTGTGGTTCGGTCCAAGTTTTGGGCCGAAAAGCATGGTATGAGGTATAACCTGGTAGTACTGGGGTGCACTCGGGAGCCTTGAACCAGGTTTCTGTTACTGCACAGATATTGATGTTCTCTATGCTAAGGAGAGTTTTGAGTGCATGCATCTTGAGGTTTAGACTTCTGGCGTTGAGTAGCATTACTCTTAGTTTCTTATCCCTTGTGATACCTATGGAGGTGGGTTTGTCTTTTGCACCTTGCCTAAAAAAGGCACTATGGGGGAAGCAAGAGTCTTTTCCAATATCTGAAAGCCCAGGGGTGACAGGGGCAAGCCATCCCTAGTGAAGCATTGTGGCTTGTCGAGCATGTCATCCCAGGCTGACAGGCATTGGATCCCCTTTGAATGACACCAATACTTAAGCCAATTGTTGAAACTAATCATCTTGTCTTCATATTGTGGCATCATTCTTGGTGAGGGTAAGATGCTACTCAAGGTCAGGGTCATACCGGCCTGGGCTACATGCTCAGAGAGCTCCTCTATGTCTCTTTTCATGTAGTCCAGGGAGGTACATCTCAGGGCATTCACACCAGCATGGACAATGACCGAGTCATATCTGTACTTGCCTTGGAGTGACATGAGTGCTTGTGTTATGTGGCGGATCCTAGCGCCCGACAGGCAGCTCACCGTGACCTTCTCCTTGTTCAGCCTGGTGAGCGGGACGTCAGTGTGCCTGATGATAGAGTCACCTATTACAAGTGTATCAGGTGTGTTGCTTAGCCTTAAGGGCTGTGACTGTTTGGCACACTGGCTTTGTGAGCTATGTGTTGCACGTGTTTTGTTTTGGGGAAGCAGTTGCTTGGGTGTCTGCTTTGGAGGTCTCTGCTGCTTAGGCAATTTTTTATTTAGAGCCTCTGAGTATGTTTTTGTGTGTTTATGTGTTTAGTTTGCTGTCGTGGCAGGTCTATGTGAGACTGGAATGGTAGTGAGTGTGGTTTCCTTCTCCTCCTGGCTGGTTACGCCAGTACTGAGTTGAGAGAGCTTAGCCTCCAGTTTGGCTATATGGTTGCATCTCTCACATGTGTTGGAATTTGTTGGGAGGAGGAGAGGGTTGTCTGTGTACATGAGGCAGTTGTAACATTGCCTCAATTGTGTTACAGAGAATGTACGTCAACATATTGATGTCTGCATGTAGTTGTGTCTTTCGGCTTTTCCCGGTTTGAGGTCACCACAGCAGAACTCCGGTCCGCTAATGGTTGGCAGATAGGTTTTACTTGCCTTGATGCCAGCCCTGATGCACAACCTCCAACAATGGTACGCCCATTCACGCATGTCTCCACGCAGAAGATGCTCTAGCAGGGAATTACACCTGCATACTAGCTGACCTACATGGGCTGTTCCATTGCAACCAGTGCAACCAACCCTGGCACTCCTGTGTCCATAATTGCATAGCCATAGTTTCTCCAGCCCACCCATATTAAGTTTCCATGTGTAACAGCCATTATCCACCTGATATCACAGCCATGACACACCTTTACACATTTCACTCTCCAGAATGTTGGGGCCCTTCACACATTTTGTATGGCCTCGTGTATTCACAGGGTCTCCCTCCATTTATAATAGCACATACGTGCCTTTGCTGGTGTTATGGATTGCAAACAATTTGCGGGTTACAAGTGTAGGTGGTCACAACATGAACTACATTCCATCTGTGTATAATGTTGATGTAGCACTTCAACGATATTATGGCCACTGGTATAACCCTGCCTCTGGTGTGAATAGTGGTGCTCTACTCACTTTTGTGCAGCTTTATCTGACATATGCTGCAAGCACTTTATAATTCCTTAGTGGCTCTAGATTCCCTTCACAACCCTTATGTATGCTTTCGTCTTTCGGCGTTCATTTTATATATATATATATATATATATATATATATATATATATATATATATATAAAATTGAATATTTATTTTATGTCTGTGGATATTTATCTATACACACATCTGTCTATTTAGATATATATATATATATATATATATATATATATATATATATATATATATATATACACACACACAAGTTACATCTGTACAAAACAACATACATTTGCTATGCTAAAAGCTGCTTACATCCGCACGCAGGTGCACTTGCATCTCCTTATTGTGAGTTACATATGTTTACTGCCACTTCTTTGTGCTTACATGTGCCTTATTCCTTATGACAGTACCACTTTGATTGATGGAATCCAGTTAATGGCCCCATGCAAAACACGCATTCACCTTTACATGTTTAAATGTTGGCTTTACAGCACAGAGGCATTCATTACACAAAAAATTGATATGTGCTATAGTTGTACTTGAACCGGGAATGCCTTTACGTTAGGCGGATGCTCTAACCACTACATTATTGGTGTTCTGCTTCATTTATATGTATACCCATGGTTCATAGCTACCCTAACATATGCCTCACCCCTTCACTTACACAGCAGGCATCCATTCTCCTGCTGGGAAAACCACAGTACTACACTTGCGACATTCCCTATTCCCTACTGCTCTGGACCCATGCTGCATGTTTACTCACTCCAAGGATATTCAGAACTCCAATGGTTATAGTCCTGGCACATACGTGTGTTTGATTTTCAGGGTGTTCATGTGCTGGTCCGGGTTTAGGCTTGTTCGACTGGTGACTGGAACTGCCCTGTACCTGTTCAAATGTCAGACATAGCACATGGACAGAGTTGGTCCCGATTTTAACATTCTACATGTGTTTACAGACGCAGGGGTTTGGGCACCTCTGACCACATTATTAGGTCGGCACTACATAATATAGGGTGGGGGTGGTTCCACTATATGATACGGCGGGGGTTTCCACTGGTGTTTCCCTTCACATTTGACTGTTTGACTATTTGATGAATATTATTCTGGACATCACTTATGAATTCACTACAGGTATGCGATAGTCCTGTTAACAAATGTGACAGTTAGTTGGTGTACATAGGTGTATGGACCTCTGTGATACTCTGGGACTAATTTCAACAGTGACAGGGACAAGGCAATGACAAATCAGGGACAATCATCGACACTTCTACAATATTAGTACTATTAACTTGGAACATGTTGACAGATTCTGAGACATATGTATTACTACTTATTTTCTTCAGTTAAATGCATCTATATCTATTACTCTTAATTTTTGTCATTGGTCATTCTCATTCAACACCTTTCCTCCAAAGGTCACTGGCTTTGTGAGTGATTAAGTGGCTGGCCAGTTATTGTGCGAATGCTCTGACCATTGGTAGGGTTGTCACATTTTCATATGTACAGGATGGGATATATTCTGGAGACACCAGATTGTTTAGGCCACCACATCCCCTTGGTCAGTGCAGGGTTTAGAACATTCAATATTTTCCTAGCTGAGAGCCTATTCCTTTAGCACTTTTGTTGCTTATTCTGTTTCTTATATGAATTATGTATTTTATATCCAGACATGACTGCTTTAGGCAACTGTTACATGAAGTATGGTACATAGTTATTTCCTACAATCACAGGACATTTGCCATTGTATCATTCTTGGTCAGGACACACCTACCCCTCACACAGTGGGTCAGAAGGTACCCTGTTTACGTCAGCACCTTAGTCACCCTATTTCCAAGTGCCACTATGCGAATGTGTACAATATATTATCTCGATTATTCATGTGGGGAGATGTGCATCACAGGCAGGTATTTGATCCTGGGTACTAGGTTCTGCATGACTGTCAAGGGCTGAACAGTCTCGTGCACCACTACTGCACATTCAACTTGTGTCCAGATGTCTACAGGACTGGACATCGTGTCATGATACCCAGTCTGATTTTTACACAGGTTACTTATCCCATGAGGGATATCCAAATATTGAACAAGACCAATACCGTCCATTCTTTTGGATTTACGAAAATGTGTTAGGGTTTTACATGCAAGGGATACATAGTTTGCAATCCTGACACTGCCTAGGGTGACACTGCCTACTACATATGAGTAGTGGTCCCTATGTGTAGATATGGCTGCGCCAAGCTAGTAGGCCGAGTATGGCTGGATTTGGTGGACGTTCAGGTATGGGGCGGGTTGTGTGCTGTGGAGGGGATGATGGGTATTCAATTATGCATCCAGGTGTATTGCATTTGGATGGGCCAGTTTCATCCAGACCATTCTGTGGGTATGTGCCGGTGACATTTCTGTACATGTGTATCGCACATTTTAATATTCATATGTTTGTGTGATTGTGTTCTACAGTATGGCCTGTCAGGTTGTATTGCAGATGTGTATACTTGTTCTTTGTGTTTCTTTCTGATTCACCCGCTGCTCCCTCATACACCTCCAGTTCACCTATTCTGCATCCAACACAGTCTCGCCTTTCTGGATTATACCATTACCCATCCCCCCCATACACATATTCCCGACACTCCATCCATCACTTCTTTGGTTGATGGCCCATGACACGGTCAAGGGAACACACTGCATACACTACATATGTCAGGTACCGTATGGATGTGTGGACTACCCTGTCATGTTTCACCTTTCACATGCTGTACATCACGCACATAGGTACACACCCATACTTAACTTTCATGACATGGTTGGTACACCCGGGTAATACCCATTCAACTGTGACACATCCTGACAAGTACGGCTTGGACCACATATGGGCGGATTTTAGCTGACTGCTCTGACCATTGGTAGGGTGCCACCTTTTCATATGTCCAGGATGGGATATATTCCGGACACAAATCTGATTTTACACGACAACAGATACCCACAGTCAGTACTACGGATAATACTTTTGTTTTCTGCCTACATGTTAGCTTATTGTTGTAACAGTTTATATGCTCCTTCTGTTTCGTTTTCTTGCTTATTCTATTTCTTGTCACATGTGGTATGTTACATATGGACATACCTATTGTATGTGACTATTACATGCGATGTGGGATACAATTCTGTCATTCGGTTGCTGGATATTTACATTTATCATGGTTTTGGTATGGACACAACTGCCCAGCTGTGTACTTTCCCTCACAATGTGGGACAGCTGGTAACCCTGACCATTGGGCTAGACGTCGCTATTTCACTTCCACTTGGTATCACTATCTACACTGCATATTATAATACGGGCACACGGTTTTCAATGTCATTTGTTCGAGGGATGGAGACTCGATATTCCCTACTGTGTATTTGTGTTTGCTTCTTAATTTTGTGTTCCCAAGAACTGTCTTGCATGCTTTGCATACATTTCAGTATCCATGGACACTGACAGGTGTGATTACTATTGCAGGCAAATTGTTATATTCAAGCATTTTAGGCTGCACGTCGACATCTGACATTTCCACGCCTCCGTGTGGCACTTCGACATGTCCTATGCACTCACTCTCGTTTCCTATGCACATGGTTGTGGTGGCAGCACGCCTTCATTAATATGCATTTGGCGCTACTGCATCATCTACATGCTGCACGGTCAGCGCAAGCCTAACACCGGCTTTGCAACGAGCTTCATGAATCCCGGGCTGGATGTTTGTGGTTGCTATGATTATGATTCTTGAGCTGCAATTTATGGTGACACAATACAGAATACAGTAGCATGTCAGGGTCATAAGAGATAATAAGGGAATTTAAGTAATTTGGCTTCTATTTAAACACATTTTATAAAAGAGAGTTTTTTTTTTCTTGGGCACAGAATATAGTGCTAGAACACATGGAACAAAATATTAGGGGTGATTTAATGTTCAGTGACTACCTTTTGATGAAAGAAGGCATTTTTATTTTATTCTTAAACTTGATACTCTAAAATAATATGTTTGAATACTAAAATTATTTGACAGTAGTTAATTAGATTATTGTTTTATTGTTTTTGTACTCTTAGGGCCGGATTCACGAAACAACCGTGTAAGACTTGATATGTCTTACTCGGAGGCTGCAGTTAAATGGTATGATGTCAGAGTGCCATGAATATTCATGAGGGCATGCTGGCTCATCCGTAACTCTTACATGGACTGAGTAGGCAAGCAGGGGGCATGTCCGACTGCCGAGCAGTCTAAAAGTCTACACCTCTGCAAGGTTTTAAAAAGCATAATGTCAACAGACAAGAGCGAGTCCGCTCAAATGTACTTGCACCCAACACCACACTCCCTGACACTGTAAACCCCCATCAAAGTTATAAAACGGAAAAAATTTAATTTTTTTTAAAATCCATGATATAGCTGCCCGTATTTGCGCTTGCTTGCGCGGGTGTGCCCATTGCTTAACCATAGTTAGCAATTATGACATTGAAGAGCATATAAGAACTACTTATGCAAATTAATCCAAATAGCAATAGCGTAATGGTAGAGCATATGCACAAAGAGAAGGCATTCCTGGTTTGAGTCCCACCACTCCCCTTCTTTTTTATGTTTTAAATCAGTATTTGAAATAATACCAGACAAATATGATTAAAATTTTATTAAAAGCAGTGACATGGCCAATGTATCAGCGAACAAAATATATATTTTTAAAAGACCCAGATATATAATAGCATGCTGTTAAGCAACATTTTACACAGCTAAACACAGGTGCCCATAGTTTAATAGCACTATACCCATATAAACAGAGGTGCCCATAGTTTAATAGTGCTTTATCCAGCTAAACAGAGTTGCCCATAGTTTAATAGCACATCACCCCGCTTAACAGAGTTGCCCATAGTATAATAGTGCTTTACCCAGCGCAATAGAGTTGCCCAACATTTAAAAATGCTTTACCCAGCACAATGTGTTTGCGCAGACGTGCGCGCCGCGCCAACCAGGGCACTGTAGGGCACAGGGGAGCAACGCAGAGCTAAGTTGCTTAAATGCAGCCACACCCCCTAGCCTGTCTAGACAGTATTAAAATAAAAGAACGAACAAGGTTTGAACCCAGGACTCTTTGCATCATAATCAAAGTACAGAACCACTAAGCCATGACAACATAGGGGAAAGCAGCCACTATTAACATACATAAACTTAGGAATGGTAGTTTAACCATTATTAAGCAGGTCTGCAGTCAGCCGAGAATTTTACAAAACGGCCAATCACAAAAAAGTGCGGGAAATGCGGCATATTTAAGCCCCATAGGTGGGAATACATGCCATAACTGATTGTAGCTCACATCTGCAGTCAGAATGTCTGGTGTTGGAGAGTGAGTGCACTTCCGAGTACAGAGATGGAGCACCGAGGAGTCCAAATACATGGTTTGGCTCCTAGTCCACCGTCACGAGGCAAGACTCCTGCAGGCCAGTTCCAAGGGATGGAGTAGAAGGCAGAGGCTTGGAACCGGTTAGCTCGTGACCTCACTAGTGCCACAGATGTTCCCCGGACTGGTAAGCAGGTCCGTCACAACCATGCAGACCTGAAGAGACGAAAGGAGGACCACCTGAACCAGTGGATACAGGAGGCCCGTGGAATGCGGGATGCCCCACAACTAAGTATGTAGCCATGGAATGCAGTATGTAAGGATTTAAAATGGAGTATGTATAACGGATAGGAATGTCTCAATATCCCTTCATTTACTTTACAGCTGCAGGTGACCGTGTTACGAATCAACAAGCCTATGAAGATAGGCTGCTAAGGCTGTGCCGCCAGGCAGGTTAGTGATTATTCTGCATGTATTGTTATATAAAATATGGGAGAGAGCATAAACGAAAGTGTTGTAGTCCAATAATACAACCATAAAATGGACTGAATAAGTCCTCTGTATGTACTGTCAGATAAAAACGTTAGAGGGGCAGAAAAAGAGTGTAGTTACCCATTAAGAAGGGTAACAAATGTCTGGAATAATATCTCTGCAGGCACTGTCATATAAAATAATATGTGAGTGAGCCTGAAAAAAGAGTGTGCTAACCTATTAATAAAGGTATAATATGTCGTGAACATGTCTGCCATATATACCGTTAAAACAAATAAAGCAGTGAGCCTGTGGAAAAGTGTGTAATGTAATTAATAAAGGTCTAAAACCCAGAGTGTGTCTGTTTCACTTAGTATGAAATGTTGTTGTACCCTTGCATTATACAAATAGTAATGTGTTGGTAACCCAGAGTTCTGCAGTCCCATCTAAAGTGAGTGATGGAAGTGCTAGTAGCTGTGAAGTAAATATACAGTCCTCAACAGTCAGTTACAGGCTGGCATGCATAAGTAAATCTGGCACACGAGTAGCATGCGAATATGTTCCCCAGAAATGTAAGTGTGCTTCAATAAATGCAGGGTTCTGTACAATTAGAAGTGAAAATGTCATGTGAAAACATCCAGATATGTAGATAAAGAAATATAAATGCAACCATGAAATATGTCGCAGTAATATCTGCATCCTGGACAGTTAGTATGTGAGATATAGGTCAAGTATAGATTGAACTAGCCAAACCCATTACACAACCTAATGCATGGTGGAAAGTGTAATAATACATGTAGGGAATATACACCTGCAGTCACTAGGAAAGTAGTGTAGAGTAAATATGTTTATAAGATGTTAATGGAGTTTTTTTCTACACCCTACTGTTTGTGCATAAACCATGCAATTCCGCACCTCAATGGGTATGTGTAATCTTAAATATTTGTCGGGTTATATGTCCTATTGTTCCATAAATATTAGCACTCATGTTGATGCATGCGCCCTGTTCAAACACCATGTTCATGGTGGCCTGTTGCTACCAATCATCCCTGCATGTGGCTGGAATAACCACTGTTGTTCAATATATGCATGTGTGATGTTTGCTGTTCAACTGTTAGAACTGTGGTGTGTTGGGGTAATGGGAATATTACTGCATGCTGTTACAACTAATCTGGAATGCTGTTGTTTATGTTGTAATGAAACACACTGAATCACAGAATGTATGGGAAGGCCAGTCCCAGTGGACCACCTGTCCCTTCTCAGTTGGCGTGTGCACCTGGCACCAGTGGCTCTGGTGCCCAGCCCGGACTCCCCTCCTCCATTGGTCCTGTGCCACCTTTGGGTGTAAGTGCTGCAGGGGATGGGGTTCATCCCCCCATGCAAGCATGGGCAGAGAAGGGCCACCCATCACCCTTCGAAGGGTCCGGACTGTGGTGCGTAGGGAGATCCAGTGTTTAGTCGCTGATCCCCTATGCCAGCTTGAGGTGAGAGAGGTGTGTCTCACAGGTGAGCCTGCCCATCTTACTCAGCCCCCAGCACAGCCACCCCCGGGGCTGCAAAGGTGCAGTGGTGACTGCCCATGGGTGAGGATCTCAGTTCCACTGTTACCATCTGTGGGCTCATGGGCTTGTGATTTCCAAACAACCTTCCCCGTCAATTGTGTTCACCCACCCCATGTATCAAATTCCGCCCCTGTATGCATCTTGTTTGTCTTGTCTGTTTACCTCCCTAACCTACCTCCCCAAATATACCTATTTCCCCTACCTCACTTACCACTCTCACCTGAAAAAAAAAAAAAAGGGCAATCCGTACCCCCAAAAAAATTACGCCCCATACATAGCTTCCCATTTTGCATACATGTCCATAGGACATGTACACCAATAATTCTAATTGGCAGTGCAACAAACTATGTTGTCCTCAGCCCTCTCTCAGGGTGTGGAAGGTCTCAAAACTCACTCCAAATTTTCAACATATGCACAGCTGTTGCTGTTAAAGAAATGGGCAGCTATGGACCTTCCCTACACCCTTCCTGCACATCCCGTGCTTGTTTTCCTACTGTCTGTCCCTCTCTGTGCCACCTTTTTTCACCACTTTCCTATCTCCCCATTTTCTTTTCTTTAAAAGAAATTAGTGCGGGGGTTATCGAGAGTAAGCACTTTTTAGCAGTAGTTAGCAGGGGTGTGTGAGTGTGAGCTTGTGTGCGCTTAGGTAAGCATTGCTAAGCATTGCGCAAACCCACGCAAACCCGCTTACAACTGCTTAAAAGTGCCTTAGTCACTCTGTATGACAAGGCCCTTATATTGCTCAGCAGCAAAATAAAAATACCCTTGTTAGTTTTCAACCCGGGACCATGGACACACCAGTCTGCATGAAGTACCACTACATCACAGCAGATACACAATAACTTAGTGCTGAAAGCAATTTATCATGCATTACCATGAGTGAATGTAAAGGAAAAATAGGAATGGCATAACACAAATCTTGTTCTGTGGGCCTTAACCAGCAGGTGTTGTTGAATTGCATGACATGACTGTGAAAAGAGAAGCAGCCATGCTAGTAGGGAATAAGGTTACATTAGCAGCTTACAAACCTCACACAGTATCAGAGCAGGATACACCCTGGCATATTAGCATAGGTCACAGGCCAGACCTCCCAACAGTGACTGCTCTACAGTGATGACCCTGATTAGTAAACAAAAGTTAGCTGTGCCCCTCTGACTCCCTGTGAAATGTACTAACAGTAGGCAGAAAGGTGTTGAATCTCACTTAATAACAAATGTCAATAAGTGAGAGTAGACACCGCTTTCACATCAGAAAAGGTGTAGTAATAGAAATGGTCTGAATCACCCAAAGTCTGAACTGAAAAATGTCAGAACTATATCACAGGTGTATCCCAGTTATATGTACCTTTCCCTGAGGCTGTTCAAATATATACGTGAGAGTATCTGAGGCCTGGAAGAGTTAGAAATACGCAGGCATATCAGCTTGTTTGCTGTTACACACTCTGCAAATAGCTGTAGAATGAATTCCACAAGCATGCCCTTATGTAGAAGTACAACACAGAAATAGCAAAAGATGTAGCCATGTACTGCTAGCAACCACCTGTGACAATGCCATTGTTCAGGTGCTGAAAAGACTGCTGTGGTGCACAGTCAAAGAATACTAGGCTGACCTCTGTCTACCATCTGGATATGTCCACAGGTGGGAGCTACTCTGACAGACTACAAGCCTTCATAGATGTATCGGTACACAGCAACTCTGCATGTTCAGCAAGATAAACATCACACGATAATAAATAATGCACACTGCAGTTCTGCAACCCTACCCAAAGGTACTATATACCCATGTAGTCAGGCACAACCAAGGGTGTAGGTAGGCATACACAGTACAGAAATATGTCCAGTCATCCTGGGCAGACTGTGCTAATGCCAACACAAACCACAAACTGTTCAGATGTGAGTAGCATTAATGACAGTATAGCTGTTCACAAACAGTGCATGTGCCTGATATTCATAATTGGTAGTACAACATACGTAGATGTCCTCACCACTCTCTCAGGGGTGGAAGGTTTCAAATATCCCACCTAATGTATTGCATATGCACAGCTGTTGCTGGTAAAGAAATGGGCAGCTATGGACCTTCTCCACACCCATCGTGTATATCCCAAGCTAGTTTCCTTACTGTCTTCCCCTCTTTGAGCACCCTTTATCACCACAGTCCTATCTCCCCATTTACTTTTCTGTCAAAGACATGAGCGCAGGGGTTAGCGGGAGTGAGCACTTGTAAACAGTAGTCAGTGGGTTTGCACCAGTGTGCGCATTTGTGCACCTAGCTTAGCATTGCTAAGATATGATAAGCTCCGCCAAGCTTAGCTTACTATTGCTAACATAAAATAAGCTAAGCTAAGCTTAGCTTAGTATTGCTAAAATACAATAAGCTAACCTAAGTGTTGCTTAGCATCGCTAAGCAACGCACAAACCCACGCCATCTCACCTACAACTGCTTAAAAGTGCCTTTGTCACTCTGTATGACAAGGCCCTTGTATTGCTCAGCAGCAAAATAAATACCCCTGTCAGTCTCAAACCCCATACCTTGGACTCACCAGTCTGCATGATGTACCACTAAGCCACAGCAAATACACAATAGCTTGGTGCTGAAAGAAATGTAACATGTATTACAAGGAGTGCATGTAAAGGGAAAATAGGAAAGCCATAGGAATACATTGCAATAAAGAAATATAACATGCATTACAAGGACTGAATGTAAAGGGAAAATAGGAAAGCCATAGGAATACATTGCAATAACTACTGTTGTATGCCAGTTAATTCCCGAATTCCAAAAGAAAGTACATACTCCCATGTATCCAGTGTTAGCATGAGGAGGTGTGAGTAAACTTACACACTGAGAAGAGTGTACTTGAAGAAGCTACAGTCAGGTTTCAGTACAACATGCATTTCACTGGCTACAACCCAGCTTCAGATATGAGACATATACCAACCTTCTGACTGACACAACAGTGTCCACAGCAAACAAGCATGGTCCCCACCTTGCAAAACTGAAAGGCCTACGCATACCTAACCTATCATTTTATAGCAGTGTCCTGAAATCACACTGAGAACTGCAATTACCACACAGCAGGCTGCATGCAATTACTAAATGGTGGGCATCAATTGGTGCAGAGGCCATCACATGCACATGTGCAGATACCTACAAAAGCAGCCTGTACTTGCTGTCCACACATGCAATAATATCATTGTAGCAACTGGAGAGAGAGAGAGAGAGAGCGAGCGAGAGAAACAGACAGACAGACAGACAGACAGACAAACAGTTGGAGAGACCAACCCAAACAAAAAAAACAGAGGTGGTTGGAGACACCAACCAATCAAAACAAAATATAAAACAAACAGAGACAGTGGAAGACACCAACCTAAACAAATAAAAAAAAATCAACAGGTACAATAGACTGAGGTGAGAAATACAAAGGTAAAGTATGTAACACAGATGTATTTGCTGGCATCCGAATGATGTGTCTGAAGGGTACTCTACATTCTGTGAACACTCCTTATGTGGTAGCAGTCCGTATCTATATGTATATGCAGATGTGCATAGGGCAAGAGACATACTGCAACTGTTTGTGAAGGCTGGACATATATATGTATTTGAAGGTTGCTATGTGCACATATCTATGTAGGTTGTAGTG
Organism: Protopterus annectens; assembly: GCF_019279795.1. Taxonomy (NCBI): domain Eukaryota; kingdom Metazoa; phylum Chordata; order Ceratodontiformes; family Protopteridae; genus Protopterus; species Protopterus annectens. The sequence goes on along the minus strand of NC_056730.1, from coordinate 608,478,776 downwards.
TGTGGCATTGAAAACAGCAAGCAGTGCAGGTATATGTCATGTGGTGGTTAAATGCTGTGGGACTGAGTTACATCCAGTGAGGTCTGCTACGGCTATACAGCCTGAGGACAGCGAAATGCATTCTGCACAATGCTGTGCAATATTATTACATAATTGTATGTCTCACAACTGTTCCATAATTGATATTCCCACCATGAAAGGTGGGCAGTATATCTGCATATATGTGCATGTATATGTACAGCAGTGGCTGTTTACAAGTATGTATATATCTATATATATATATATATATATATATATATATATAAATATATATATATATATATATATATGTATATATATATATATATATATATATATATATATATATATATATATATATATGCATATATATATATATATATATATATATATATATATATATATATACATATATATACATATATATATATATATATATATATATATATATATATATATATATATATAGATATATGTGTGTGTATATATATATATATATATATATATATATATATATATATATATATATATACATATATAGATATATATAGACATATAGATATGTAGATGTATAGATATATACATATATACATATATATAGATATATACATATATAGATATATATAGAGATATATACAGATATATATGGATATCTATGGATATATATAGATATGTATATATGTATATATATATATATATATATATATATATAGTGAGAGAGGGAGACACAGGGTCAGATGTATTGCAACAAGTCCTGGTGACCAAGGCATGGACTGAACACCAGTGTTGATACTGAAGTGCCATACCCCATTCCAAAACACTTTATCCACTAACTACCAGATAGGTGATTGCCTGACTAACACTGAAGGTGTCAGAAGGGAACATGGGACACAGGTGGACAGTAGCCTCCCCTTTGATATTTGCAGTGCCACACTAGTCTTGTAATCTGTCTACGTGGTACGTGTAATCACAAACGATGTGTCATGTATGGAAATATAGGTCAGTGTTCCCCTGTACTCATCACAATGCCCCATGTGGTATGTACCTCACATGACAACTACAGCAAGTGGAAAGGCCACAGACATACCTCACAAAGGGTAATTCTGCCCTGAAACACATACCCTATGCAGACTGACTCACATAACCACAGCTACAGTGCGTTGTATACCGGCCACCCAGAGGTTTCCTCTGTCAAACATACAGAGTTATTCCACACCCATAGCAGTCAGACAACCACCATGTCAGCACCTCACAATCCCACTGGGCTACATGGCCTAGGTCCCTAGTCCCTGCAACCTCACTAAACAGCACATGCTGGAGGGATAGGCTCCTATTGGCAAATATGCCATACTCTGGAGTAAACCACCCAGCATGAACAATCAAGGCTCCTCAGTAGCAGATGTCAGGCATACCCCTGATGATTGTCTGGGGGATAGGTAACACGCCCTGGGAATTACCTCTGTGTATCCAGTTGACAGGAGGAAGTGAAATCTAATTACATGTGTGTCACAGGTCAGGGTAGCATATGGCTAGGCTGCTGTAGGCCCAAGGGACAATAGCGTATTACCTACTTATGACACAATGCACACAGACATGTACACAGTGCAATACCTGCTATGTGAGGTGGAATGAGTGTGACAGTGAATGTGTGCAAGGTCTGTGACGGTGTGATAGCTAGGTGTCAGGTTGTTTCTGTCATGGTCGTTTGTGTCCTAAGTGTGAGGCCAGAGAAAGATGTGTCAGTTATTGGGATGCAGACATAGTAGGATGGTATATGTTATGATGTAGTTCCTTGTGTACGACTGTGGTGTCCCATCATAGGCTGAAGCAATGCATGTATGCTCAGTAAGTGGTACTGCTGGTGAATCCAGCCAACATTTGAACTGTTGTACCACCTGAAGCTGTAGGCCTAAACAGCACAGTATGGTGTATGTTCACATTCCCTGGTAACACTGTCTTGTGTGTTTCCTGCAGTCTGCACAGATTACATTCCTTAGGCATAGGTATCTGTAAGTAGGGGCACACAGTACTGTAAGGTACATAGCAAATGCTCATCTGTGTTAGCATACATTTGTGTGTTGTATGAATGGCTGATGTGTGTGTAATGATGCCTGTACCATGTCTGCAATCGCATGTGTGATGCAAGGTTTGCGTGTGTACCTAGCAACATGTATACTCTGTTACAGCAGTATGCCCGCTTTATTAACAACTGTGCACATATGTTAGGTAGGGGTATGGCATCAATGACTAGGGTGGGTTACTGGTTATACTGTAACTGTACTTCACATTCATTGCAATGGATGACAAATTTCTGTATGCATTATCTTGATATGTACCCCCCTGGCAAGGCTGTGCATTGGATCCCAAACAGTGAGCCGAGTACTGGTGTATACTGGTGTGTCATATGGAGTGTGGCAGGCACTGTCAGCCAGTTGTGGCCTGAACACTATGTGGTATTGCATGTGTGTATCCTCTGACAGACGAACAGATGCTATATATGGCAGTTAACTGATATTTGTACTGTATAATGTTAAGTGTGCCACATGACTTGCTCACACATATCGTTTACTTGTCTTCCCGGCTTATGGCTTATCACAGGAACCCCTGCTACACAGCTGCAGAGGAACAGGAAATCCACCACAGCCTGGTTCAGCACTATACCCTGCTGTTTTCAAGGGCCAGCCAGCACCAGCAGGAGTGGACTGCACTGTGGCAAGAACTTGTTCATCGGGTAAATGACATAGGCATGCATAACCGGACATATGAGCAGGTACGCCATCACTGCAGTGATTTAATTAGACATGTCCAGCGGCGTGCATCTGATATCCACAGACAACAGCTTGCCACAGGTGGTGAGGTGGCCATACATCCCCCCTCACCAGAGTGGAGGAACTGCTGCTAAGTGTGGTGGCTCCTGGCGTACAGCAGCAACAACATCACACATGTGTCGTCATGGAGGCCGGAGCCACCCAGCATAGTGACATGGAGCGTGCAGGTAACATGCCCTAGCTGTAGACTACTGTTACTTGTATTGTTAGATTATGCATGTGTGAGATGTGTACTGTGTTTAGCAGTTGAGCTGCCTATTGTGTGCAATTCTGATAATTTGAATAGTATCTGTACACCTATGCCTGTTGTTCTACTGTAGTTTAGCACACTCACAGTAGCAATGCCACAGTTGTCGCCACTGACAAACTGTGTCATATTCTTGCAGGTCCCTCTGGTGTGACAGCAGGGCAGATGTTACATGCTGGTGAGTGTGTTTACACTTTAAACTTGGTATTGAACTTTGCATGTCATAGGTGAGGTGTAGGCCATGTACACATAACACACCTACGCATAATGCATGCTGTGCATGTTTGCTGTGAGACATGAAACATCTCAGTAATGTCAGTAGCTGCCTCAATCACATGCAATGCACAGAGCATCAGACACAAATGTGGCAACACTGTACTGCACATTGAATAGGCATAGTTAACACACATGTACACAACATAACACGTTTGTCATACGCAGTACACCTCAACATGCTACACATAGTGTAACCGGACACCCGCTGCCAGGTCACACTTCAGTATCCCACATCATCCACACACCACACATACCATACCTGAGGGGTAGGGGCCTAGCATGGGGCTGTGCAACACTCCTCAACACATAACACAGTCATGTTAGGCAAGGTTCCCTATTGGACACCTCACACACCCTTGTGCAACACGGCTGTGTAATTGTGAACTTAGCCACGGCACTGTGGTTCAGGTACAGCATGCTAGGCGGTGGTCTAGCACACTTTAGTGGCCTTGAGTGACCACATGATGCATGATAATGATGGCTAATGGTACTACACCCCATACTGTTACAATGGCCATGTCCAGGATTGGTATCCCATCACATATACATGCACCACTCATCCTGCGTGTGTACATAGCATGCATGTGCTACACCTGTGTTCACAATTATCTGCTACAGACACAGACACTGCAATCAGACATGGAAATTCATGTGACACACAGATAACACATGCAGCCATGGTATGTATACCTGTGTGTGATGGTGCACAGGACATTGCAGAGCTTATAATACTTGCACAGAAATGTTGTGTCCTTGTACACATTGTGTTCCAGGGTGTAGGTAATCACTGAACATGTACACACATGCACCACAGCCATGAACACTGTCATTAACTATGGCTGTTTACACGCACACTGCATGGACTTGATCAACACTTATTCTACATGCTGACAAGTGTGTGTGACTGTTTGCCTTGTGATACTGTCACCCACCTTCAACCAGTATTGAGTATGATTTGGATTTCTGTTGTGTGTGTGTATCTGCTGTAGTGAGGAGTGTGCATGTGTTCCTGTGTGTATGTGTTCCTGTGTGCCTGTGTGCCTGTGCTCATGTGTGCATGTGTGCATGTGTACATGTGTGCATGTGTTCATGTGTGCATGTGTGCATGTGTGCATGTGCAGACCGTAACGTGTGTTTCCTGTCTTCCTCTCACAGGTGCTGAGGTAGGGCTTGGCGAAAGCAGCAGGCAACCTGAAGCCACTGCCACGGATAGTGGTGATGATGACACATGTATTTTGGCACAGGCAGATTTGACAGGGTCTGACGTTGGTCGACCAATCGACAGTACACAGCGTTCAACCCCATCTATGTGCACACTCATACTGCCATTACATCCCTCACCACCAATGGCCATAGCGGAGGGACAGCATACAGTTGGCATTGACCAGGAGAGTGTGGCACCCATGGCATGTGCATCCCCTCACAGCAGCCATAGCCATAGACCCGGAACGGTACCACACAGGCGGAGGTCCAGGGGTTCTCAGGGGAGTGCCACTGGACATATTGCCCCTGGCAGGCATGCCCTCACAGGTCTTATGATGACCACTATGTTCCGGGCTGTAATGCAGGCTCAGGCACGTATGAAATGGTACACCAGACAGGGACTTAGGGCGCAGAGGGCACATAACACCGCTATCAATGACAGCATCCATGACCTTGCCGGTGCCATCCGGACATACATCGAGGTCATTGATAGACGTTGGGGGGAGACAATAGATGCCCTCCACAACATGTCTTCCTCAAGCCAGGACTGTGCAGGACAGTCGCGAAGTTGACGCGGACGCATGCCAGCAACAGCAACAGCTGGCAGTGGTCGCCGATGGCCCACAGCTCACAGCCGCTCCCATAGGGGCAGTACCAGCTGGCCTGTCCATTGTCTGTCCCAGTAGACCATGTGCACATGGCTCTGGCCAGTCCCAGCAGGGACATGGGTCCAGTCATCATACCTCTGCCTCTGATGACAGTACCCAGTCAGGGTTGGTACCCAATACCGTCCGTAGCACCCCTGCCAGGCACAGGTACTGTGTCCGTGGCCGGAGAAAGTGATCTGTACAGCCAAGCAGGTACAGTCTGTGGCTGTCCCACAAACCACCGTATATGGCAGTCACATGGTGGAGCTGTGTGCATGCAGACACACACACATTAAGCAAACAACTAAGGCTCACACATACACACACACATTACATCAACATTGGCCCATGCTGTACTGTTGTCCCACACACACACACACACACACACACACACACACACACACACACACACACACACACACACACACACACACAGACATGTTGATTGGATGGGTCAATGTCAGGTTCTGGCAAACAACAAAACGCCCTGTGCATATGATGATACCTGTGCAGCCTGCTGTCATCTGCATTTTTGATGGAGGGACAGGCTAACATGGTGCTGATGCACAGGGTGACACTATAGCAGTGTAGCAATAATAGCAAGTTGTCAACAAGGAAGTCAAACTACAGGCCACCCTCTCAAACTCAGGAACCCCACACAGCCTTCCTGAAGACACTGGAGGGTATAAATGTATCTCCAAACACCATCATATTGGGTGACTTCAACTACCCGAATATAGACTGGGAACATTACTCAAGCCCTAACTTTCTAGCCCAACGGTTCCTGGAGTTCATAAATTCAAATGCCATGGAACAGCTAGTCACTGTTCCCATGAGAGGAGAAAATATACTAGATCTCATTGTCACAAACATGGGGACAAAATGCTCCACACCGAAGTATATCCTCATTGGTGAGATCTGATCATAAACTAATCTCACTGGAAATCCACATCCCGGCCCACCCCAAACAAAAAAGACCATAGTGAAGAACTTCTCTAAAGCAAACTTCACACTACTCAAGACTGGTGTGGTATCCTTCAAGGCCCCTGAGCCAGTGGAAACCACAACCCAAGCTGCGGAAGCCCTTACAAATGCCTTCTATGAACACCTCCAGGACTGCATGGATCAGGCAATCCCAAATAAAACCAAGACTCTTTCCACAAAGGGCAAATGTCTAGTCTGGTGGACCCCAGCCATTAACAAACTTTACAATAAGAGGAGAAAGCTATTACATGATAGAACAAAATCCATAAAAGGGAAGTCACCCCTGATCATTATTAGTAAAAAAATACGAGCACTCATAAAATCAACTAAGGCCAATTTTGAGAGAAAAATTGCCATGGATTCAAAGGACAATCATAAGGCCTTTTTCAGCTATGTTAGGAACCTGGGTGGAAACTCCCAGATATGCTCAGAATTAGTCCAAAATGATACAAAAATCACTGAACCCACAGACATAGCCGACATACTGGCAGACAGGTTCAGGCAAACTTCACCCCCCTCTCCCCCCCTAAAGGAGAGATAACTATCCCAGCCGAGTGTAGCCTCCCGGACATCTCAAATGCGCAGGTGAAAGCTGCTCTCTCTAAAGCTAAAAACACAGCATCAATGGGACCGGATGGTGTCCCCGGCTGTGTGCTACACGAGCTAAATGAGGAATTAAACCCGCACATAAGGCAGCTGTTTAATCTCAGCCTTACCACAGGATACGTGCCCAAGGAGTGGCGTACGGCAACTGTTGTCCCACTCCACAAAGGCGCCGCCTCTACGGACCCTGGTAATTACCGCCCCATAAGCTTAACAAGTCTAGTCTGCAAAGCTATGGAGAGGATCATAATGGAGCTCATAAACAAAGATACAGGGGACTTGCAGACATTGGACCCGACCCAGTTTGGCTTTGTCAAGGGAAGATCATGCCTTTTGAACTTGGTCGACTTCTTCGAAACAGTCACCAAGGCCATTGATGAGAGAAAGGCAGTCCATACAGCCTACCTTGACCTTGCAAAGCTTTCGACACAATACCCCACTCGGGTATTGTAGAAAAACTTACCAGCTTAAATGTAAACCCATATGTCACAAGATGGGTTGCAAACTGGCTTAAGGACAGAACCCACAGGGTTAGAGTTGCTGGCGCTGTGTCAGACTCCAAGCCGGTCACAAGTGGTGTCCCACAGGGTCGGTCCTGGCCCCTATTGTTTGGCATCTACTTCTCAGAAGTACAGGCCAACATAGGAGGACTTTGGCTGACAAAGTTTGCAGACGACTGCAAACTGGGCTCCATAGTGGAAAGTGCATCAGACATGGATATCCTTCAGAAGGGACTCACGGAAACAGATAGCTGGTGCCAGAGCCATGGCCTGAAGTTAAACGCCAAAATGTACAGTCATACCCTTCGGGAAAACAAGGTAACCCCAAGCTACCATATAGGTGGCAATCCACTAAGCACAGAAGAGGTTATCAGGGACCTGGGGACCCAGGTTGACAGTGGCCTTTCTTTTGACACTCACATTGCTAAAGTGGTTAGAAAGACCTTCTACATTGCCCACCTGATCATGAAGGGATTCACATCCAGATCTAGTGAGGTTATTGTTCCCCTGTACTCTTCACTTATCAGACCAATGATCGAGTACAGTGCCCCATTCGGGATATCTCTCACCCGACATCTGCAGCAATTGGAGAGACCCCAAAAGTTCCTCACCAAAAGGATAAAGGGACTCCAAAATCTGTCATATGCTGCCAGATTGAAGAAGCTCCAGCTCTATTCAGTCGCATACCGTCTGCTCAGAGGTGACATGTGCCTGACATACAAGGCCATGTCCAACCCGGAATTAATGGACATGCTCCACCTCAAAAAATCCAAATCCACCAAAACCACTAGAGCAAGCGACTTAAACCTTAGCACGGATATAAATAGGACGTGCTGGAGGGATAGATTTATCACTCAGAGACTCCCTATGCTGTGGAATAAAATCCCGGTCCATGTGAGGCAGAGCACCTCGCTGACTCTGTTCAAGAGAAATCTAGACCTGTGGATGGGAGATCGTAGGTTTACCTGAATCATCTCTGTGTCACTGCTGGACAGAGGCACAACAAACTAATGGGCACAGTATTTTTTCATATAAGGGGTGGCGTAAGCCACAAAAATTTGGGCTAGGCTTATAAATGCCTTAGGGCAGATAGCCTAGTATAAACCTATGAACCTATGAACCTATCCTTGTAGGTATATCTGAGCAGACATTATGCATCAAAGCTCTGATTGTCAATGTAGCATTGTTTACACCACTGTTAGGTCTGAGTATGTATTATCCACCTATGTGCCACTTGGCTGATGTGTTATGTGTTGACAGCACGTGTTTGCGAGTGGACAGTATGTGTGTGATGTGTGCAGTGGCTTCAGGTCACCTGCTGCTTTAACCAAGCCCTACCTCACCATCTGTGAGAGGAAGACAGGAAACACATGTTATGGTCTGCACATGCACACATGCACACATGCAGATTAGCAAGTGTACATCTGTGAACATGGTGGGTGCACACTGTCTGGATGTAAGTGCATAGTGGACACATGGGACATGTGGCATACCCTGTCGTACACATTATTAACATCCCATTGCATCTTTCAATGGCCAGTATGCATTCTACTACAGTTATGTACTAGCATGTGTAGATGTGTGTATGACATGGGTTGACACTATGCTGCGGGTAATACCTTTAATATCAGTCAATGATTTGCAGTCTGGTAGTATACACAACCTCAACAGCATGACTATAAGCAATCATTGGATGATGTCCTGTCAAATGACACACAGTAGTAGGGAACCCAGTATCAATTGGATCCTTCCAGTGCTACACTATAACACTAACCAGTGGTGATGACCACCACCCATTACTGTGACCACACCTTTGTGTCATATAGCCCCCTTAGGTACATGCAGACACACTAGGGATGTGTCCATCCAAATCTGGGAATGCATGGAATGGCCTACAATGCATTCCCTGGATGGGACGCATATCCTACACAAGGGTATCATACAGACAGATACCTGTTGTGTGATACATGCTGTATAGCAGTAAGTCAACTATGGCATAGTCATCCTCATGTACTATACATACTATCCCGTCAGTACCACAATGGTGATAGCCCTCAACATGTATGTCGGGTACCATTGTGTACATACAGACCCATGTTATGTCATGTGTCCCTTGGTATCCACATATCCATAGGTATTGTGGAGTCCCAAAGTGTATCACAGACAGAGGCCTGAATGCATATCCACAAGGCAGTCGTACACCTATAAAGACTGTCCATTCTTGGCAGACTTTGTTGTGTATGACCATGTCTGACATATACCCCAGTCATATACCCTCACTCACACTACTCTTAAGTAACTGTCATGGGTGTGTGTGCCACAGATGACCTTGGCCACAGAACACAACAGTGAACGGCCATGTCACATACATACATATGTGACCTACGATCCGAGTAGCAGCGGCACAACCTGTCAATGGAAACAAATGTATTCATGTAGTATACAGGCTTCACACCTATGTACTGATTGAGGGGACATGTACACATATATATTTGCCACGCAGATACCTGATGTCTGGAATGCATTTACTGTTGTCATCATACTATGTCATACCATAGTAAAAGCAAAACCCACACCGTGTTGACCAAAAGTGACACACACACAGTCAGCATTCAAACCCCTACCTAATTATGTTATGATATTAGAGAAAGACACACTGACATGGCACGCTATTTGCTTCACTGGCTGATTTCCCTTCTCCTGCAGTATTTGTAGGATGGTGACATCATCAGACTTTCCAAAGAGTAATGTATGTCTTTTAGTGTGTTTTCACAGTCTCCAAAATGGGCACTCCTTTCAAAGACAATTGCACACACACACACACTCACTGTTTACAGGATTCAAACCCCTACTTAACTACGTTATGATGCTGGAGAGTGATGCATTAACACGGCACGCTATTTGCTTTGCTGGCTGGTGTCCCTTCTCCTGCAGTATTTGTAGGATGGTAACATCATCAGACTTTCCAAAGAGGAAAGCACCTCTTTTAGTGTGTTTTCACAGTCGCCAAAAAGGGCACTCCTTTCAAAGACAATTGCACACATACACAATGCTTGCAGGATTCAAACCCCTATCTAACTATGCTATGACACTAGCGAGTGATGCACAAACATGGCATGTTATTTGTTTTATTGGCTGGTTTTCCTTTTCCTGCAGTATTTGTAGGATGGTGACATCATCAGACTTTCCAAAGAGGAACTTACCTCCTTTACTGAGTTTTCCCAGTCTCCAAAAAGGGAATACCTCTTAAAGGAAACTGCACACATACACACACTTTTCAGGATTCAAACCCTTACCTAACTATGTAATGATACTGGACAGAGACGCATTAACACAGCACGCTATTTGCTTTATTGACTGGTTTCCCTTTTCCTGCTGTATTTATAGGATGGTGACATCATCAGACTGGACATGGTGATGTGTGTACACTTTGTTTTATGCCATTCCAGGAATGGTCCATGTGGGTCAGCAGGTGTCAACAGCTTGAACATGACCTCAGTATCCTTACCTTGTGTGATCTATTTGTGGACACATTGACATTCCGTCATATGTCAACACTTATTTATGCACAGCTTCTTGGTTTTGTGGATACTACATGTGTCTGGGATGTTGATAAAGGGCTATTCAAAGTCTATGTGACACATGTGTAGATGTGTTCATTGATGTATGTCCTGGGTGGCTGCCTTGCAAACAGTCTAGCATGTTTGGGAACCATGATCCACACATGAACATACCACAATTGGTAGGGTTGTGTGTGTGTGTGTGTCAGCTTCCAATAGCTCTGTTTATGACTGCAACCATGATGGACTCCATGACCTTGCAGATCAGACCTCACAGGCGTACTGGACTTGACTTCCCATGGTGTGTTGTGCACCAACACTTGTGGGGAGTGCTCTATGTAGCTGTGACACATTCAACGGTTCCACATCCTGTGTAGGGGGTGCGGCTCAGCTGACTGTTCAGATGCATGATCTGTAGTTTGTGCATGACACATATCGGGAATCAATGTATTCCACCTGCTGCCATGCTTTTGGCAGTGGGGCTAGCTGCTCATCCATTCTACATGTGATATCTCTTGGTATGATGATGTGGACTATTGTCAGTGGGGGATGGGTATGCACATATGGGCCTGTCTGTCATGATGTCAGCATTGACACTCAGGTACAGTTGGCCCTGACTCAGGACATATATGTGTGTACATTGATATTTATGACATAGCTGAAGGAGGTGTCATGATTCAGTCTGGACTCCTTCTCAGCTCCTGTTTACAAAACACTAACGAACATGAGCACTAATCCCTGTTATACTCTTTTACACACTTAACACCCTACTGATCCTTTGTGATCAGGCTACAGAGTATGTCATGATAATATCCTGGCATGTCCAGGGGTCGGTTTTGTGTGTACTCTTCAGTCCAGCTGGTGGATATTGTGATATTGGCGCAATGTCACATCTGCCTCATGTACACAGACAACCCTCTCCTCCTCCCGACAAACTCAGATATATGTTTGAGATGCACCTATATAGACATACAGGGAGCTGAGCCCTCTCGACCCATGACTGGCACAGTCTATCAGGTGGTGAAGGTAACCACACACACCACATATCAGTCTCACATATCCTTTAGCAACAGCACTCAAACCACATTAGCACACATTGACATACTCGGATGCTGTAAATGTACTCTACCTAAGCAGCAGAGACCTCCAAAGCAGACACACACACACCCCTGCTACTCCACTACAATACCCACATATCACCAAGTTCACAATGTCAGTGTGCCACACAGTCACTGCTCTTCGGGCTAAACAACACACCTAATACACTTGTAATAGGTGACACTTATGTTCAGACACACTGACGTACCACTCACCAGCCCTGACAAGGGAATAGTCACTTTGGGCTGTCTGTTGGGTGCCAGGATCTGCCGCATAACACAGGCAGTCAGGTCACTCCAAAGAAAGTACAAGACTGGCACCATCATTGTCCATGCTGGTGTGTGTAACCTCAGACGTTACTCCCTGGACCACATGACATGATACATGGAGGTACACTCTGATCATGTAGCCCAGGCCAGTATGACCCTGACCTTGTCTAGCATCTTACACCCACCAATTATGATGTCACAGTATATGGGCACACATATCACATTTAACAGCTGGCTAACAAATTTGTTTCATTCATAGGGGATACAGTGTCTGTCAGCATATAGTGACATCCTCAACATGCCACGTAGCTTCACTATGGACAGCTTGCACCTGTCACCCTTGGACTTTGGTATGCTGGCTAAGGCTCTTGCTACCACCAGAGTGCCTTTTTTAAGCAGGGCTCAGAAGACAAACCCACCTCCATAGACATTACAGGTTAAATGAAACTAAGGGTAATTCTGCTCAACAACAGTTGTACTAACCTCATATTGTGGCCGCTCAGGACTCTCCTCAGTATGGAGGAGAGCAATATCTGTGCACTGACAGACACCTGGTTCAGGCTTGCTTATGCACACCAGCACTACCAGGTTATGTTTCATACCATGCTTTCTGACAACAAGTCTTGGAACAGACAACACAACTAGGGGGAGTATCCATATACATCACAGATACACACACCTCCAGGTTAATAGCACTGCACAAAGCATCACAGACCATACATATACTACTACCATTGTGCAATACTGCCTTTCAGTTTGTTGCCTGCTACAGAACACACTCCCAAACTCAGAAACCACACTCAGCATTTGTAGGAACTATGGAGAATATGAAGGTCTCCACAGACACCATTATATTGTGTGACTTCATATCCACACATATTGACTGGGGATACTTCTCAAGCCCCGACAACCTCACCCAACAGTCACTACAATTTGTGGACTCATATACTTTGGCACAACCAGTCAGCACAGCCACAAGGGGGAATACATATTGGACCTGCTCATCACCAACATGGGGACTCTATGTTCCACACCAGCGATATACCCCTCATTGGTAAGGTCAGAACATACATGTATCTCACAGGACATACATATACCCTCCACACACCCATCCTGGGTAATCTTGGTGAACTTCTCATGAGCCAACTTCTCACTTCACCGAAGCAAGGTGGTATCCTTCAGAGATCCTGAGACAGTGGCATATATGGCTCACACTACTGAATCCTTTACATACACATTCTATGGACACCTAGTGGACTGCATGGATTCCGCTATCCCAAATAACAACAAGACCCACTACTACAATGGCAGGGGACCTGTCTGATAGACCCCAGCCATTAATAAGCTGTACAACATCAGGAGGATGCTACTACATGATAGAGCACAATCCCAGACTGGGAAGGCATCTGTGATCTGTACTAGCAGACAGCTACAATCACTCATGGACTTTTCTAAGGGCCACCTCTACCAGACAATTGCACCTGACATGTAGGACTATCACACGGCCTTCTTCAGTTATGTCAGGAACCTGGGTGGACACTCACTGATATGCTGTCAGTTACTGCATACTGACTAAACCTACCTTGAACCCACTGGCATTGCCTACATCATGGCAAGCAGGTTCAGTGCAGATGTCTCCCACCCATCCCCCCTAAGGAGCAACTATCCATCCCAACAGAGTATAACCTCCCTAGCATCACGCAGTAACAGGTGAGTGCTGCCCTCCCCACAGCGTACATCACAGTATCAATGTGACCAGATGGTGTCCCAGCCTGCATCATACACGAGCATCATGACAAACACAACCCTCACATTACATCACTGTTCAATATCAGAGTTACCACAGGATATGTACCCAAGGAATGGCGTACTGCGACAGTGGTCCCACTCCACAGAGTTGGTGCCACAACGGACCACAGACAATATTGCCCTATAAGCCTATGTAGCCTTTTCTGCAAAGCTATGGAGCATATTGTCATAGGACTCCTACACATAGACATCGGGAACCTACAGACACTGTGTCCTACTCATTTCAGCATTGTTGTGGGCAGATCTTGCCTCTTGAACCTGTAGGTATTCTTTAAATGGCTAACAGGTCCATCAACATAGGGACGGCAATCCACACAGCCTACCTGAACCTTGCAAAACCATTCAACACAATAATCCACTGGGCCATTATGCTTAGGCTCACCAGCGTCAATTTGGACACATATCTCACACAATGGAGTGATACCTAGATCAGGAATAGCACCCACATGGTCAGGATTGCAGGTGTCATGTCTGACTATACACAAGTTACACATGGCATCCCACACAGCTTGGTCCTGGGATCTCTCTTGTTCTGTATATATTTGCCTTACGTACAGGCTATCACAGGGGGAATATGGCTGAACATGTTTGCACTTGTCTGCAAACTGGGTGCCATGATCAACTCTCTGGCTGCCACATGCATACTCAATCAGGGTCTCACAGTGATGGATGACTGGTGCCTGAGCCATGGCCTATAGCTAAATGCCATTAGTTGCATAGTCATCCCCTTTGGGAGTAACAACATGCCCACACATTACCACATAGGTAGTACTCCATTACATATGGTAGGAGTTGTTAGGGGTTTGGGGACATCACTTGTTCGTACTGTCGTCTTTAACATTCACGTTGCCAAAGTGGTTGGATACACCTTCTATGTGTGCCACCTTATCCCATATGGTTTTGCATCTAGATCGAGTGAGGTCATTGTGCCCCTATACTCATCACATCCATGCTTGGTTACAATGCCACATTTGGGTTGTACCTTACCTGACACCTGCAGCAACTGTACTGGCCATGGACGGTCCTCACCAAGCAGATCTAGGGACTCACACAGATGCCCTGCATAGTTCAGATGCAGTAACTCCAGCTCTACTCAGTTGCTTGCCACCTACTCATATATATATATATATATATATATATATATATATATATATATATATATGTGTGCCTGTTGTTTACAGCTATACCCAAACCAGAATTACTGGACATGCTCCACCTCAGGATATCCAACTCCCTTGGAGCTACACACTGCAGGGACGTATACCTCAGCACAGATGTTAATAGGACATTGTGGAGGGACAGATTCTTATCCCAGAGGCTCCACTCACTACAGAATGTAATCCCAGTTTCATATAGGCAGAGTCACCCACTGACCACATACTGGAGACATCTTGACAACTGTATGGGTGATTGTATATTTACCCCTGGGATATTTTCTGTGACCCTGCTAGACAGAGGCACACTAGCATAAACATACATGGGCTATCTTGTGTGACCTACTATTCACACACACACACACACACACACACACACACACACACACACACACACACACACACACACACACACACACACACACACACACACACACAGTGTAGTAATCTGACAGGGTTGCAAATGCCAAACACACTCTGGCTAGGCTTGTACATGCCCTAGGGCAGATAGCCTAGTATCGACCTCTAAACCTATGCTAATGTTCAAGATGCACAATGTTTATTGCTGATACTGTTTGCAGGTCTTTATCATCTTTGCTTTACCAGTTTCCATGAAGAACTTCAGTATCTGCAGAACATATTTGATTATGAAAGGGTTCCACTATATTATAGATGTGTCTGTTGTCGTATAACTGTGTGCACAGGGCAGATTGCTGTATAGTGACAGGTTCCTGGGTTAACACATGCAACTGCCAGATATGCGTGGCCCACTGCTGTACTCAGACATGGCCTAAGTGTGTGAGCATGCCCAGTTCTGACATTACATGTTTTGTTGCCTGACATTTGTCTCATTTATTCAAGTGTGTGAGCATGCTCAGTGTGACCCTTCAGTATGCTGCTATCTGAGGTCCACTACATTTGCTGATGTGTGCGAACATGACCAATATTAAAATTTATACTGTGTGTGTTGGAAGTCAGGTTCTGTTTTCACTGCAGGACTCACCTTTGTGTCACAACTCAACAAGTATTATGCTGTGCCTGCAGGGTTTCCATGGAATACTTTGCATAGACTTATCAACATTCCATCATACAGGTGGACCACCGCAATGCTGTCATGGTTTAGTGGTTCAGTACTTTGCCTATAGTGCACAGTTTCCTGGGTTTGAGGCCCATCACTGCTTTATATTTTCATACTGAGCAGACCACACTGCTTAAGGGCCTGTTAAACAAATATGAGCATGTCGGCTTTTGTTCCGCTATGCCCTACTTAGACCAGGCTTGTCCAGCATTGCTCAATATTCACCAACATTGCTGGACGTTGCCCAATATTACTGAACATTGACCACAGTTGTGCTAGTTGGTGTGTGCGATTTTGTTTGCATATATTACATGGTGGTAATTGCTGTTTAGCACTGCTTTATATTGCTTAACATGTGGCATTCATGCCTTAGGTGGTGCTGCAGGGCTGCCTATGTCGGATGCACATACTACACTCCCTGCACATTTTTGGAAGCAGGTACTGTCAACTAAGGCATCTCTTTTACTTTATGTGCAAGTCGGAGAGGGGTATCATTTCCAGAGTTCCTACTGAGCCAGTGTATGTGTTATGCGTTGCCTCTTTGCCAAGGCCAAAGCATACTGGGCACGCCTCCTTCTACCTACTGGGGTAGGCTCAGGTTGTTCCTCCTCCAAGTCACTCTCTGCCTGTGATGGCCTTGGCAATGGTGGGGGGCTGTTTGGCCCAGGCCTATGCTGGTCCTGCTGCAGCTGTTTTTGCAGGATCATATTATGTAGCATAGGACATACCATGGCTATTTGGGTACATGTAGTTGGTGAGTACTGCAAGGCTCCACCAGATGTGTCCAGGCACCGGAACCATGTCTTGAGCAGCCCAAACACATGCTCTATTACATTACATGTTTGTGCGTGTGCCTCATTATGGCATTCCTGTTCAGGTGTGTGTGCATTTCTGATGGGTGTCATCAGCCACAGCTCCAGTGCATAGCCAGCAACCCCCACTAGGTGACCATGTGGGATGTCCCCATTGGCAAATGTCTAGTACAGCTGCGTCAGATGCCAGATATGGGAATCATGGTAGCTTCCAAGGCAGCCTGCACACACATTCAGTATTATGCCCTGGGCATCACACACAACCTGGCAGTTGATGGAGGGGAAGCCCTTGCGGTTGAAGTAGACCATACCCTGCTCGCCGGCTGGTGCTTTGATGCGTATGTGCGTGCAGTCTATTGCACTCACTACCTCAGGGTATTCCGCTATTTGCTGGAAGAGACACATATTGCTGGCCAATACCTCACGGGAATTTGGAGAAATGTGCTGACATGGCATCCAGGAACTGGTGTAGTACCCTGGATGCTGATGCCTGTGATATCCCCATCATATCACCAGTTGGTCTCTGGAAGGTACCTGTTGCTAATATTCTGAGGCCAACACATACCTTGGTTTCCACTGGGATGGGTTCCCCTCTGTTGGTTCTGTGTGTGAGGCATGGCCTGCACAGCTCAACAATTTGCTGCAGGAGGTCTCTGTCCACTCTATAGCGCTCCACTATCTCCAACTCATGTAGCCTCTGGTAGGTTACCCTGGGCCTGTACACTCTTCTCCGTCTCCTCACTGTGGGTTATCCAGCAGCATTTCCATTGTCACCACCCTCAGCATGTTGCATATGTCGCCTTATAACAGTAATGGCAGCCCTTAACATTTCTTTGTCTCTGTAAAGCTTTTTCAGTTTTCACTTGTATTAGCTTACTGCAGTGTCTCTTGTGAGAAACATAATGGACTGTTGTTTGCAGAGTTTTAAGTGCTAGGCTGGCCTGGGCTAGTGTACTGCCTGTGTAATTGCCTGATTCTGATTGTTTTCACCTACTAGCTCTGCTGGTATACCCTGGTAGCTTCCTACTATTTGTTGTGCTTCCTTTTTCCTTTCTGTTTCCTCAGGGGTGAGCACCGCGCACACAAGCGCAAACACGAGCACAGCAACTAAGACACGCGCACACATGCTTACACAGCCTAAAACTTGCTTATTCGGGTTAAAACGCATGCACACCAGTACAAACACACTTACAACTCTTTAAACAGCCTTATACATGCTTACTCCGACTTAAACGCGCACACTCACACTTACACGGGTGCACTCTGTCTTACTCGGTTTTACAGGTGCACACACGCACGCAAGCATGCTCAGCAAGAAATGTTGGTGTTATCCATGGTATACACCTTCCATTTCTTGGCTTCCCTTAGCCTACCTGTTGACACACCTCTTTCCATGATGTCTAAATGACAGCGGACACATGCCACTCTGCTCCAATGAGCTTCACTTCTTTCATACATACCCCCCTCGTGATGTCACCTATCTTCTACTCTGTTACTCCCCATATCCTACTCCTACACTCGACTGACTGTGCTCATTTGCTATGTAAACTAGAGATTCACTATCCTAACACTCATTTACATAGGATTGCCTACTAATGCTTGGTTACATGTCTTAGACTGAGCTTCCCCCCTTAGCAACCTCTACTCAGTGGCCATCTTGTCTTCAGCCTGCCATTCCCTTGCATTGTACATTACCATTTTCAATAAAATCCACATTTGTGGGTTTTAATTTGTAGTATTCTGGTTTTTAGAGCGCAGCCCATTTGCACAGTGCTGCACTATGCTTAAACATTGGAAATCGGCAAAAAAAAAATTATTTTTATTTTAATTTTGCATCAGGGAACATTTCCAATGGCCATATATTTGGCCATTGGCATGCTTCCTGCACTGGGTCCAACCTTTATATGGAGCTGTCACGGCTCCGTTTTGCTATTTGCAGAACAGTACTCAGTTGTCAACTGAGTACATTTCTGCAAATAACACTGCTCTTTTTTTTTTTCAAAAAGAAATTTTTATTGACAATTTTCTTTTAATACAATAAAAATAAACAAAATACACAGTATACATATATAGTTCACAAATTTTTAACCACTAACCCAACAAACTGTTCAAGAAAAAAGGAAATATAATAATAAATGGATAGTATTGAGATTATATAGAAATTACTAAAATTACAAAAAACCTGGGTTAACTCAAATAGAGATAAGGAGGAGAGTATTAACCTTGAGGCAAATTTTTAAATAACGAGCACTCTTCTTTGGACTCTTACTAATGAATTTCTGTGCAGCCATGTAAGTAAGTACCACTGATTTAAAGTTATTCCAACTAAGCTTAGTACGGTCCATCCAATTTTTTGAGATGTATAATTTCATGAGTGAACATAAAAAAACCAAAACATGCGTGTCAATTTTAGAAAGAACACACATAGGTATGTGAAGAATGGCCAGTTCCCAACAAAGGGTAGATTTGTGATAACCCATTTTTTGGAGACGGACCTTTAAAGATGTCCAAAGTTTGTGAGTGTGATAGCACGACCAAAAAATATGAAATAAATCAGCATAGGGCGCTGAGCAACAGGAACAAGAAGGAGATTTATTGGAGTCAATTTTCGCTAATTTAGCTGGAGTAAAGTAAGTATTGTTATTAATCATTAACTGTGTATAGAAAAGATTCTTAAAAGGGGAAAAGTTAATAGTATTTTTTATGGACAAGAGTTTTTGATTATGTGAAAGAAGAGGGTAATATGTATCCCAATAATTTGAAAAAAGACATGAGTTATTATTAATCATAGATGATATAGGTTTATATGAGTTAAAAAGCATTTTCTTGGGCAGAGTAAGATTGTGTAATACAGATTCTAATAAGGTAATATTTTTTCCATTGTCTAAAAGGTGTATGAATTTATAAGTAATAGTATCCCGTAATTGTCTAACTATCGTTAAGTATTTTTTATTTAATTTCAAAATTTTGCACAAATTAGATAGTGATTCATTATTATGTTTAAGTATATCCCAAACCACTAAGTTTTTGATTAATGGGAAATTAGACAGATTAATAGGAAGATTATTAATTCTAATATTGGGATTTAGATGCAGGGGTTGAAGTAGGGGAAAGGTTTTATCAAGATTGACGAGTTCTAATAAATTTCGAAAAATAATAACCTTATGTTTTAAATTATTTAAGAATTTAAGGCTTTTTAAAGATTCCTGTGAAAGAAAGGGGAGAGCAGCTGGATTTAAATTCAGACTCAGAATTTGTTGAAACCATATTTTAGACCAGGTGGGATAAGAGTTATATTCTGTTAGTTTAAGATTGGAAATATACAATAATCTACCTGCCGAGACTATTAAATAGTATAAGTGAAAATTTGGAAGACCCAACCCCCCCCCATCCCAGATTTGGGAATGGTTAGTTTATTATATGCAATTCTCACAGATTTGGGATACCAGATTAATTTAGCTAAATCACTATTTATTTTTGTTAAAAAAGACTTTGGTACTATCTGATCCACAGAATTAAACTGAAAAAGGATTCTAGGAAGAATATTCATTTTAATTATAGCTGCTTTAGAAAGGAGAGATAATTTCAGCTTTTCCCACCTAAGAATATCAAGAGATATTTTGGACCAAGATCTGAAAAGATTATTTTGAAAAGCAGATAAATGATTATGATAAAAAAAATCCCTAAATACTTGATATCTAAAGTAGTTTTAAACGGGGAAACGGGAAAATAATTTGGATTGTAACCCTGAGGATTGATAGGAAAGATGTGAGATTTCTGAATATTTATCTGATAATCTGAATCTTTTGAGAAGGCTTTAATAGAAGATTCAATCTTATGAAGATCCGTATTCGGAAGTTGAAAATAAATGATTAAATCATCAGCAAAGGCTGATAAAGGTATTTTAGTATTCATTACTTTAGGAATCGCATGGAACGTATTTGATTTTAAATAAAGAAATAGGGGTTCAATAAATATATTGAAAAGGAAAGGAGATAACGGACATCCCTGCCTAGTGCCATTAGATATTCGTAAGGGTTTGGAAAGAATTTTGTTTATCCATAGACAAGTAGAGGAATTATTATATAGAACTTTAATCATATCTATAAAAGAAGAGGGAATCTTAAAATATGATAAGGAATAAAAAAGAAAATTCCAGTTAACTCTGTCAAAGGCTTTTGCCGCATCTAATGTTAAAGCATAAATTGGATTTTTATCTTTTTTCAAAAGATATATTAGGGAATCTAGGGTTAAGATATTATCCCAAGTATGTCTACCTGTCATAAAGCCTGCTTGTTCCATGGAGATTATGGAAGGAAGAACTTTTCTAAGTCTAATTGCTAAAAGCGAAGCTAAAATCTTTATATCAATGTTGATCAAGGAAATGGGACGATAATTGTGTGGATCTGTTTTGTCCTTTTGATTTTTTAGAATTAAAATTGTTTTCGAAGTATTCCAGTGAAGATCTGAAATACCATATTTTATTACATAATTATATACTTTTAACAAAATAGAAGAGACCAAAGAGATATGTGTTTTAAAAAATTCAGCTGTGAATCCATCAGGACCAGGGGATTTACCTACCTTGAGATTCGAAATGGCGTCTTGAATTTCTTGTAAGCTTAAGGGAGCTGAAAGCAAATCACTTTGATTTTTATTTATGGAAGGGAATTTAATGGAATTAAGGAAATCAATCATATTTTTATGTATAATACTACCTGTATTATTCTTGGAATAAATGTCAGAGAAAAGGTTAGAGAAAAGTTGTATAATTTCCTGATCCGAGTTATAAATCTTATTATTAAAGTGAAGACGAGATATTTTAGGGGGTTCTTGGGTATTTCGAATTAACTTTGCTAGGAATTTAGATGGGGTTTGTGCCCATTCAGAGTAGATCGCAATCATTCTTTGTTCAAAAATGGTTAAATTCTGTTTATGCAATTGAAGTAATTGGGTTTGTAATTCATTTATTAAATTGTCTCTATTGGGGTCTACACTGATTTTTTGTTGTTTTTCTAAATCAAGAAGTTTATTTGTAAGTTCAGTTTCCTTGCTTTTATATTTTTTTTTAAGAAAAGAGGCTTTATTAATCAAAATACCTCTAATATAAGCTTTACAAGCTGCCCATTCTATATCTAAAGGTATATCAGAAAGTCCAAGATTAAGGGTAAGATTAGATAATATCACAGTAATTTCTTGAGTTATATCTTTATTACGAAGTAGGTTATTATTAAGTGTCCAATTATTATAAGTAGATGGGAAAATTCTTCTCTGATTAGGGTTAATGTTTATGGAAATCTTAGAATGATCAGATATGGATCTCAGTTCCAAGGAAAGATCAATATCAAAATGTGTGAGAGAATCAGAAATTAGGAAGAAGTCTAGTCTTGACCAAGATTTAAAACATTTTGAGTAGTAAGTATATAACTCATTTTTATTTATTTGGCCTTTCAAGGATATGGGGTCAGTTAGACTAAGATCATACATTAAATCTTCCAAAGCAGAGGAGGATTGAATACTATAATTATAATAAGGAGATTTACTAGAACGATCTGTAATGGGATCAATAACGGCATTCCAATCACCTCCGGTTATAATATAGTGATCTTTAAAAGTTGCTAAAATATTGTGAATTTCTGTAATAAAAATATACTGTTGAGAGCACGGACCATATAAATTAAAAAATAGGATAGGTTTGTTAATATTGGGAAATTGAGAGGAAAACATACACCATCTACCATTTACATCAGATCTTACATTAAATATGGTACCTTGGAAAGATTTTTTGATAATTATCGCAACTCCTCTAGCATTAGAACTATTGCCTGAAGAAATAATAAATTTCACCCAGTTTTTTCCCCTTTCTTTGTCCCAATCCTTATCATGAATGTGCGTTTCTTGAAGGAAACATAAATTAGCATGTGATTTAAAAATCAAGTGTAAAAGAAGCGCTCTTTCAGATTTATTTTGTATACCTCTAACATTCCATGAATCTACATATAAAGTCATAATAAAGTAAATGTAGATAAAACTATCTTAGAATTGTTATAAAGGGAAAAAATGATGACACAGATGGTATAATAATGAATAGCAAACTTAATGAAGGGAGATATGATTGTAAAAGCCAAAAGCGCTTACTTTTATTTGTAAAACAACCCAGGATTTTATTTTAATTCTGCATCTGTAATTTCCAATCTGCTTATTTACCATATTTGTAAAATGACAATAGTAGGAAAAAAGAGAAAGGCAAAAAGGAAAAGATTTAGGACAGCAAAAAAAGAATTCCTTCCATAAAACCCCAGTGCCTACCCACCCCACCATACTAATGGAAGGAAATAATGTACAATTCAACTGGAATCTTTTGGTTAGGTTAGCATAACAATTCATGTTATAACAATAAAAAAAGATATGAAAATTAAAAAAACTACTATAACAATATATACATATATACACTACACACTGTTTCCAAAACCAGACCATGTTAGAACCCACAACAAACACACTCACGAGCTCATATCAAAAATCATTGATATTAGCCATATAGAAAGGGAAATAAAACTAACTAAGTACAAACTATTTGTATATAATTTGAATTTGAACCCCAAGAGATTATAATCATAGTATAAGCATAAAAAGAAAAAAAAAAACATAAGATATTTTACTCTTGGGCTAAGATAAGAAATTACCCACAGAATAATAAAGTAAAATTGTATTATAATATTAAGATACTATAACAGAAAATACAAAGAACCTAATGAGCATTTATATGATATATATATATAATATATTTAACAATTATATGAAAGATTTATATTATAACACATTTTAGGAATCAATAGAAAACATCAAGACAAAAAAGAACAGGTAAAAACTGATGTACGTAATAAACACACATATTGAGCTATAATTGCGAAACTTCCACGAAGATGATGAGAACATCACCTGCATCATAACTGGATCGTAGAGATCAACCACTCTCATCTTCCGTTAAGGTAAATAAAGTTAAAGCATACATTTGGTATATCCAAACGGATACCCACGAACCCATGAACAGAAGATCCGCCTCTCTCAGATATACCAGGGATCAGCAATCTCCACTAAAGCCACAACAAGAGGAGGTACCAGGAGTAAAACGCCCAGCAAAAAGTGTGTTTCCAATTGCAGTAGCATACTACAGTGCAGCACACAGTTCATTGTCACCAGAAAAAAAAGAAAAAAGCGAAACCAGTCAACCGTTAGGAACCTGAGACTCTATTTAGCTCCATATTACAATCGACGCATATATCAGTGAGACCGAGCCATGTCAGAACAGTAAAAAAAAAACAGCGACAGAGCTTACTTGCTGTGTAACATATTTGTCAATGAAGAGATACATCAATCTCTGGATATAGTCATTGAACCACCATATATAGTGCAGCAAAAATTAAATAAAAAGGCACTTACATACAGCTGAGCTTGCAATACACCACCATACTACGTTGCTCCACTAACAAATGAGCTGAACTCACACAGTAGATGAATACCTCTTTATATCACCGGATAGGAATTAAAGGCCTTTATAAAGGCATCTTTAGCTTCAGATGGAGTATTTACTGAATATTTAATTTCTTTGTATGTAAATAAAAGGAGATTTGGGTACCTCACTTGAAATCTCACATTTCTTTTAATTAAATCAGCACAGAAGGGAGCCAGCTTCTGTCTATCTAATTTTATTTGGTGTGGCAAGTCTTGGGTGAAAGTTATTTTGTGACTGTTCCATAACAGTATTTTTTGCTTTTTTGCCGCATTTAAAATGTTTTGAACATCTTGAAAGTTCAGTAATTTTGTAAAAATGATTCGAGGAACTTGTAAATCTTGCCGGCGTCTAGAGGCTCTATGCGCCCTCTCAATTATTAATTTATCAGCTGAATTACTCGGACCCAAAAGTGCTTTGAAAATCTGACCACAAATTAAACTAAGGTTTTGATTATCATAGGTTTCAGGTAAACCTCTGACAATAATGTTATTGCGCCGGCTTCTGGCTTCAAGATCTATTAGTTTAGCTTGCAGTTCCACAATAAGCGCAGAGTTATTCTTTGTGACATCAGATACTTGGTTTATTTGAAAGTCATTACTTTGTGTTTTTTGCTCAAGAGTGTCAACTCTCTGCACTAAATGATTGATGGATTTAGTAAGCCCAGACATCTGATCAGATAAACCCTGAATAGCATCCTGAATTGGTTGAAGTCCTATTTTGAGATCATCAATGTGAAGATTAGGCTCAGTTTTTGTTTTAGCGCTTGTTTTATTACTTGAGGAACTATTGTCCGAAGATGTTTTCGAGGTTCTCAGTCTTTTACATGTAGTATCTTTCTCCGGGGAAAGTATTGAGGAGATTTTTGCCTTGGTACTTTGGGTATCCATGACATCCGCGTTATCTGCCATACTGATGCTTGGTAAGGAGCATAGAATGCGAGGAGCGCCAAGAAATAAAAGCGCGAATCCTGTCAGGCACAAACTTGTCACACAGGCCTCCTGAATGCTCGTATCCCTTATTCCCGGAATTGAATAAAGTGGGAAAATTTTCAGTCTTTACCAGAAAAAAACTTCTAACTTATTTTTAAATACTTTGTACTATTTTCTTATATCAGCGGATAATATTATTTACTGTTTAAAAGCACTTAAGGCTATTTAAAGTGAAAATTAATGGTAAGAGCTCGTGAATAGGGTGCCAACTAGTCGACCACCATCTTGGAATCTAACACTGCTCTTACTCGGACAGGTTCGGTTTCCTGAATCCCAAATCTACCTCATTTGCATGCCTTTCGCCTGCAATTGAGGTGATTTGCATGTCCCAGCCCTGTCCGTGTAAAAGCCGTTTTAGGAGCTCTCTTACATGCCCCTACAGGCTGTTCCTGGATCGCTCGTCGGACATGATGGCTGCATGGAGTCTTACTCAACTCTTAGACTCCGTGCAAGCCATAGTGAATCTGGCCCTTAGTTTATGCTCATCTTATTTTATAATTAGACTCTTGTATTTTTTTTCTCTTGAATAAGTGCTGAGGCACTAAAACTGTTTTAAATGTTTTCTTTTTCTAACTAAGCTGTCACTGGAAATTTACCACTGGATGGATACAGAGGCAGCAGTTTTGTAGAACTTGAAATGGACTATGGTGCTGAACCAACAACCAAAACAGAGGATGAAGTTCTCTGTCTATATAGTCTTGAACCTTTGGCAGTGACTAAAAGAATAACATCACAGAAGTGTCAGAAATAAAAATACTTTAAAGAATTTATTTGCTCAATTCCCATGACAGAGTAAGGAGCTATATAATCTGTTAGGATAGCAGAGTAAATATACTGGTTTTGTAGACTAAATTAAGGTTAGGCACCTACTAAAATACACTTTTGTGCATCCTATTAAGAGATATATTAGGTATGACCCATTATGAAGAAGCCATGGAGCAGACACTAGTATGCTACAAAGAGCAGAATTCTTTACTTGCCTGAGAATGTCTGGGGAATGTTACTGAGATCATGGAATTCGGGTCTACACTTCTTGCTAGTACCATGACCCATAATTTTAGGTAGATATTGATACAGATATAGAGACAGAGATATAAATATAGATAAAGGTGTAGATATAGATACAGATATAGACATAGATATAAAAATAAATATAATGTGGTGGCACAGTGGCAGAATGGATAGCATTGTTGCCTCACAGCAAGAGGTTCTCCATTTCAAATCTCATCTGGAGTGCCTTCTCTGTGAAGTCTCCACGTCCTCCCTGTGTTTGCATGGGTTTCCTCTGAGTGCCTCACTTCCTTCTACATTCCAAAGATATGCATTAGGTGAATTGGACACTCTCTAAACTGGGAATAAGTGTGAGTGCGCACTGAGGTTGTAATGTGCAAGAACAACTGCAGCAGAGCTAACCTCTTGGCAGGGGGAACCTTGATTCTAGATGATTGTCACTGCTGAAGTAACTCCTGACCCCATGTGCAAAAATGTGAAAAAGGGCTGAAAGATAAATATAGCTTAAGTATAGATGTAGACATAGATGATACAACAGATATAGATGATATAGACAAATTCTTATAGATATAGAAGTTTATGGCAACTCATTGAACTACACAATTATTGGACCCTGTCCTATTAAATACTACCATCATGCTTCAAGCTGGCTAACATACCAATATTCTGAATGCATGAAAAAATGAACTAAATATACAGTCCTTAAACATACACTCATATTCCACAATATAAAAAATCAAATGCAGAGAACAATATGTTTAGCCCTTTACAATCAAGTTTACCAACTATAGCTTAAAACAACCCAACACATATAAGCATGCTTTGTTTTGTTCAACAAATTCACAACATAGGAATATCTCAGATTTATATCTGTCAAAACCTTTACACTATAACCTTTTAAATAAAAGCATTGCACCCTACACTACTAAAAGCATTACAAATTGTAATAATAGACAAGTGATATTCCAGTTTGTTCTAATTCTATCAATGTTTCTGGAGTTTCAAGCCATTGCAGGGCTGCTCAAATCAACTGCTTTGTCACCTCATTATATACCTTTTCCAGGTCTAAGAGAGTGGACTCTCTCATTTCCACAATCTGTCTCATTGCAGACATTTGGTCATGAGCTATTAATTTGTACTTCATACTGATCTGAATCCAAATTGCTCATCTCTCATCTTATTTTCTATTACTATATGTTTTAGTTTCAGTCACCCTGTCCAGCACTTTCATGCCTTGTGATAACAGTTGTTAATATCCCCTTTATTCTTGTATAATGGCAATAAATTACTGATTCTCTAGACATTTGTGATAGATTTCTCTGTCTCTTTCTCTCCCTCTGTCTCCATACTGCAGTGTGTACCATCAAGAGCCCTTTCTCTACTAAAATCCACAGTATCTTCCTCATATCTGCAGTAGCTCCTTCTACATTGCTACATCAAATCTACAAATTATAGGAATCACAAACATTTCTATTAATAACACAAATAAGGGTACTGTTAGGACTGTACCCACACCATGTGTATTTTATATTGTTAATGTCATATTACACCTAATATGAGGCAAGTGGAAACTGACAGAATGCATCCCCTTATTTGCACCATGGGAGTTTCCACTTGGTGATAAGAAATAAATAGATCAGAAAAAACAGACTGACAAATATATTGTCCGAAAACTGAAAATTCAGATGTGTACCCATTGTTCACATACACAAAAAGTTCTCACTATTTTTAACACTTTGTTGTATATTGTAGTGGTAATACACATATTTCTAGTTAACATTCCAAAAAGAGAATAACAAAAAGCATAACCATTGAAGAAAAATATTTTGATAGTTTTTAATTGTATTCATTTCATATAAAAAGGTTATGCACAACATCTTTAAACTAAAGCAAGACAATTAACAAAGAAATCTAATAAAATGTGAGTGCAACAACCAATACCACAGATTACTTTCTTAAAAACAAATCATAGAAAGAATGGGCAATGCCTGAGAAATGAAAGTAAGATAAACATTATACATGATGTTCTACATGTTTCACTATTGCAGTCATTACATTTGGGTTATCTGCTTGCAGGTAGCCCTCAGCCCTCAGCGTATGTGGGACAACGCCAAATATGTCCACCGAGCGATTCAGGTACGAACCAACTCCACATGCACTACCGGTGTACACCAGATCTACACAACCCTCGGCATAGGTATGCAAATCACCCCATGTGCAGTGTCGCACCATGCTAATGAAGGCATACAGCAGTTCACAATGTGGTGCAGGCATAGCGCAAGCCCATGTAAATGTAAACCAAAAAACATGGTTTACATTTTCCCAAACAGAACATCGGAGTTATGGAAGCGGACCAGACTCATGTATTACAAAGTTAACATATGCCAATGGTGAAATACACAGCCAATGGCACAAGAAAAGATGTACAACACCTAAAAAACAACATTTAATGTCATGTCCACAGTAACGCACAGTACAACTGCAGGGCATGTGTGTGCAAACAGGAATACAAAGGAAATATATACAAATGTCATAAATTCGCAATGAAAGACAAATCAGGATTGCACCATAATATGCAATGGTAGACATGGCACACCACAAGCAAGGCGTATGGATTGTCAAGGGCTCGCGACAATGTTCAGTGCTGTAACTATGAATTAGTAGTCAATGCCATGCAAATGAGGCAGGTAATACTGAATCGCAAACGTCCCGCCGGATTAAGGATGTACCTGACAGTGCAGTGCTATAACACAGAGGAGTGTGTCAGAGGTGATACATGACATCAGCAGAGGAGTGTGCCACCGTATCAGTAAGCACATTGGAGCAATGCAAATCTGGCCTGGCTGTTGCTAAGCAAAGCTACAGGACAGGGGTGGGGAGGAATGTATAGAACCATTTAGCTGAGAGCACACATGGTGCCCGAAAGTGGATGTGTACGGGGATGAAATTGTGCCCGAAACCCGGTAAGTGGATGCATGCGCCATGAACAATAGCACAAACAGGAAGGTCAGGGGAAGAAAAGAAGGAAATGCTGAAGCAGGGTAATTAGCGTACTAATGAGCAATTAACGCCAATCAACTCACGGCGGCCAATCGACGGCAGTAGACAAGCCTGCATGCAGAAACCTGCAAAACAGGATAGGGAAGGCATAAGATTGCAAAGAAAGGAGGGAAGGACTTGGAATACAAAGATAGGAGAACTGTCATAGCAGAGCAAATCAAACCCACAGTAGATCGGCAATAGCACACATTACGCAAGATAAGCCAGGTCAAGGAAAGTACAAATGAAAGCAGGCAGCTGGATGCATGCCAGCAAATGGTAAGTGTAATGTGCACAAATGTAAATGGAAGGGCAGGAGGTAATTCATGGCATCCAAATGTAATGCAACACCAAAGGCAGCACAATAGTGGTTCCATTAATAAAACACAGAAGATACCCTGTAGCCACGATCGTACATACACACCCTATGACATCATCAGTGTTCACAGCAAAACAGTATAAAGTGTGAAAGCACCCAACACACAGCTGTGTATTCCCAAACACCGCACCATAGGTGTAAACAGACGGGGAACTTTTAAAATGTACACGTTGGGAGCTGCCATAGCTGTGATTCATCAGCATGTGTTACAGACCGACGGTGTTGTGGAGGATGATGCCGACAACCACTGTAGGCCTCGGAGGAGGAGAAGAGTGTTCAGACCAAGGGTAACCTACCAGGGGCTGCATGATCTGGAGATAGTAGAGCATTACAGGGTGGACAGGGACATCTTACAGCAAATAGTACAGCTGTGCCGGCCATGCCTGAGAACCAGAAACAACAGAGGGGAACCCATCCCAGTGGACATGAAGGTATGTCTAAGCTTGCGAATACTAGCCACAGGTACCTTTCAAAGGTCATCTGGAGATATAATGGGGATCTCACAGGCATTGGCATCCAAGGTACTACACCAGTTCCTGGATGCCATGTTACCACATGCCAATGAGCATATATACTTCCCCCAAACTCAGGAGAAGTTGGCCAGCAATATGCGTCACTTCCACCGTGTGGCAAACTACCCGGAGGAAGTGGGTGCGATAGACTGCACGCACATACAAATCAAGTCACCACCCAGTGAGTATGGTAGGCGCTACATAAACCGCAAGGGATTCCACTCCATCAACTGCCAGGTCGTGTGCAATGCCCAGGGCATTATCATGCATGTGTGTGCTGGCAGCCCTGGAAGCTACCACGACTCCCAAATCTGGCATGCCTCACAGCTGTATCAGGTATTTGTCAGGGGGGACATCCCACAAAGCCACCTTGTGGGGGATGCTGGCTATGCACTGGAGCCGTGGATGATGACCCCCATCAGAAATGCACACACACCAGTGCAAGAATGCCATAATGAGGCACACGCACAAACCAGAATCATCATAGAGCGTGTGTTCGGGATGCTGAAATCACAGTTCTAGTGCTTTGACACATCTGGTGGAGCCTTGCAGTACTCTCCAGGCACGTGTGCCCACATCTTCATAGTATGTGCCATGCTACATAATATGATTCTGCAGAAACAGCTGCAGTAGGGTAAAAATGGGGGAGGGCCTCACGGCCCACCGCAATTGCCAAGGCCAACACAGGCACAGAGGGATCCAGACCATGGACACACTGTGCCAGCCCCAGTAGGCAGACGGAGGCGTGCCCAATATGCCTATGCCTTGGCAAAGAGGGAACATATAGCACATACCTTGACAGTGTAGGCTCCCACGGACTGACTCCCCTCCCCACCTGCACACACAGTAACATGGATGGCACACAAACATGACTACCTGTAAATTGTGATGTACAGGTGGCCCACTGTGGAATCCTACATAGGCAGCCCTCAAACATTGTACATGCAACAGCCATTGGAACACGGAAATGTCAACACCTGAACAGTAGATGTACTTATCAGCATCTGTCGGTGCTGTGTGTATAGGTTCTCAGGTACATCTCTAGGTACACGCACAATTGTCAGAGGCAAAACACCAAACGGGGCAGACAGTGACTCCTGTCGCCACGACATTGAGTAAGCAACTGTCACTTACTGGAGCAGAGGCAATCGCAGGAGCACATGTGTGTAAGCACTGTCCTACACACACTCATCAGGGATTACCCGCTGTGTTACTGAGGGGCTCCACAAAATGTAATCATGGATGTTGTGTCAAGGCAGGGGATGTACCCATGACAGGCATTCGTCACCCCAGCATGCTGCATCCACGGTCGTATGAAGGTGTAGCAAATTATTGGGTGTAGCTAATTGTGATATACATACCCAATGCTGGAGTACAGCCAGTAAAAATCACATGGACATACCATTAACTGGACTCATCAATTTGTAAACTAACGGAGTTATCCATGTGAGTGTAGTGTGGAGTAACTGCTGTAGTGTACTGCACATACAAAATTACATAATCCGTGTACAACCCCCAGATGTCCAAGTGGTACATGCAGTGACTGTCGTGCATGTTCCCGGTCCCACGTCCCACAAGGGATGTAACGTAATCCCGACAGCACAGGTAATGCATTCCAGATGCAGGTCATCAGAATATATGTAGCACACGTTAGTAGGAATAAGCGTTGCCCACAGCTGGTAAGCGATGTTTAAATATGACTATACGGATATGCGCGAAACAGGGCTAAGCATCACCAACCACTGCGCAGATCATGGTCAGTGATGTACAGAACAGGTGAAACCAGCATTAGTCACCCCTGAACAAATAGCGCCTGCTCTGAAGGGTAAAATGACCACTGCCAGGAGTGGAACAGGCATTCATGCATACAGTCACCCAACACTATTGCTAGGCAAGATGTATGCACAGTAGGGTTGCCACAGTTCAAATGACCAATGTGGGACATACGCCAGATGTCTGCAGGACAGCACATATACCTGGCCAGTACAAAAACCAAAACATCAGTGTTTTACATAGATAAAAAGCTTATTCTAGTAATGGTCGCAGGTACATGTTCCATGTCCTGTAACATGTAGGTGGGTCAGATATAGAATAAGTGTTTTATGCAACTATGACATAAATTATAGGGAATATGTTTGTCCCAAAGTCACAGGACATTTGCTATGTTCACAAATAGTCAAAAAGGATCAAGCACCTTACCAAAGTTCTGCTAGACGCCAATGAACCAAATGCAAAGAAAGAGTAAAACGTCACAGAACACTGCTAGGATAATCCACTGTTTAATAAAATCAAGATATAAAAGGCAGACAAATATTTCACAGGACACAACTGCACAAAGAGGGACTGTCCCTAGAAAGTGGAATGGGAGGTAATCTTAACCTATGGCAGGTGTGTAATGTGACAGGTACAGACACAAACGTGCGGAGTCCAGGAAACACAGTATACACTGACAAACACACAATGAAAACCGTAGCGTGCCTGTCACTACCCCTGTCCGAGATATGTATATATATGTATATATATATATATATATATATATATATATATATATATATATATATATATATATATATATATCTATCTATATATATATATATATATATATATATATATATATATATATATATATATATACATATATATATATATATATATATATATATATATATATATATATATCTACACATATATAATACAGATAGAAAGGGCGATAGTGTGATATATGTCGATATACAAGGGGTCACTGACATCTGCAAATATATAGATAGGTCATCGACATTCAAAACACCTTTAAGGTACAAATAAACAGGATACCACCAACTATGGAACGTGTCACACACCGACATGCGTAACCAGGAGGCTGAAAGAAAGAAAGAACACAGTGCTGAAACAGTGGAACCGCGAGCAATATGATGATAGTAAGGACATGTAGTCACCGCTGGCTGTGGTGCGGTCCACGTAGGTACCATGTACAACTGTGGTTGTGAGTGATGTAGCCTGTGTATATGTGCGTTGAGGGTGAAATGTGTGTTCCCGTGTGACTAAAGTGTGTATGTGTGTCCGCATCGTGTGTCTGTAGGTGGCAACTCGGAGGTAGATGATTACGGTAGGTGCGGGTATAGCTAGCCGTAGGCATGCGGTAAACACCTGTCCCACATTGGGAGGAACAGCCCCCCTGGGCAGGTGTGTCCTGACATGAAACATTACAAAGGGCAACTGTCCGAGAGTTTAGGACATTAGTATGTCCTAAATATTATGCAATAGTTGCAGGAAATACTCATGCCTGTATGTAAGAAACGGAAATGTTACATGCAAACCGATAAGTAGTTAAGGACCAAGAACAACTGGTATGTAATGAGGATAAAAGTATGTGTTATCCTGTGTACTGACTGTGGCCATATGTCACCCTGTAAACACCACTGTGTGACCCGCAAGTGTCCAACTATGGCCATATGAAAAGGTGGCAAGCCATGTCACAGAGGGTCTGACACCAACACCACTGCAATGACTGCAAATATCTGGGACAGACATACACAGGATAGCGGTAATTTACAAATATCCCTGCACATACCGCCATACATCCAGAGGTATGGAAGTATCGACCTCACCTGCATACCATATAGAAATCAATTAACAATGGCCCAAAGTAAATTCCCATAACAGAAGTCTATTAAGTGATAGCACTGTAATTAGGGAAGGGGCCCACACACACATATATGGACTACGTAGAAATGCAAGACCCACAAAACCATATATGCTACGTACACCCGCCTACATCCCCCACACAGGAAACAATAGCAATACAGACCGTAACCACAGCCCAAACATCTAGTTAGTCGATTACATCTGCTGAACCATTAACATACCTTCTGAGAGACACATTTAAAGGTGCCATGCAAAATTGTATCCATCGTATAACGGAACAAACAGCGATGTTACAGGTGTTTGCAATAGTCCTTTATCAGACGGGTGGGATGACAGGTACAGTCACAGGTAGAACCACATACTCAAGCTGTCACACACAATCCACGGGGGACATGACTCCAAAATAGACTTGGCTCTACACATAGCAGTTGCAATTACACACAACAAAACACAATACAGGCCGTCTCCTTGAAGGCAGGGCAAATGGCCATTGCCCAAGTGGAGAATTCACTTATACCCCACTGTTGCCGTGTAATTGGCAAATGGAGTAGCTGCACAGCTGAAGTGCACGTAATTAGTCGCACCGGACCACCAATTGGCGGCAGTAAACCACATGTTGCAGGTATAGACATATATAAGAATGACTTTCCAGATATGCAAACTGTATACTCATACCGTAAAACAGTTGAAAGAGTGATACAGAAGAGCGAGATAGAGACGAAACACCAGAACATTATCAAGGTATGTAGAACACTAACTGTATGTATAGTATGCTCTGTATTAAGTTATGTCAGTGTATGCATAGCCTGGTTTGCAGTAATTAAAAGTGTCTGCCATGCATAAAGTGGGGAATGGTATTGATGTAGTGATGTCTTGCTGATCGTACTAATGCTTGTAGAAGATGTGCGTCCAGCAGTGGGCCACAAGGTAAACAGCATAGACACCACAAGGGATGCAACGTGACAGCTTTAAACAGAACAATCTCATACGACCCGCCATCAGTGGCAGAGTATGTCCAATAAGTACGTGCCATAGCAGGGGATAGTATATGTAGATATACTGTAACAGTACCCATGTGTATGGGCATATAATGTCAATGACATGTCTAAGGTGGACCCTCTGTGCAAGTATGCTTTGAATTATGGGATACCATGTAAAACATGTGTAATGTATAGTACAGTAGATTGATATGTCAGATATGCTACACAGGAGAACAGGCATATGATGCATAACAAAAGTATCATATAGTGATGTGAGTAGTATGTAATTAATATATGTATAAACAGTTATGATGAAATAAATAATGTAATCCACTCTGTGCATTTGCAAAGGATGCAAACATTACTCCCATACTAGAATAACAGAAGAGATGTGACAGACAAACATGAACATGATTGACGTGTACAATAACAGGATACATATGGCCTGTAGTCACGGGACATTGTAATAGCATGATAGCTAATCTAACTGGAAGGGCTATACCAGTAACCATGCACAAAGGACATGTAATAGCTCCACAGGTTCATAGTGGGGTAGTGGGGTACCATGCAGTCTGGCAAGTCTATGTGTAACAACAACTACAGTGTGCACACCAATGGCACCTCTCCAGGGTAGTGTCCTGTGAACAGAAGAGCCATGTGTAACCTGCATCTCTGCACAGTACAGCCACTGCAGTGATCCCTGGCGTACATGTGTCCACCATCCACCAAGCGAGATATCACATGAACACTGCTACTGACTGTCCATGCGTGATGTACATAGGATTCATGTCCCAAAGCATGGTGAGTGTCCGGTCTGGGAATGCAACCCCCAAGCACATGCCACACACAGTCACGTGTGTGCACATATCCATGAGCATCATGGTCATAGTGGCTATTGTGTATGTCGGGTATGCGGAGTATATCCATTAACATATTTACAGACATGGGCCCTGTCTTTGCAGCAGAGGTCACCCCTGAGAATGTAGTCCGCAAATGTGTACAGACTGTACATAAGCCGCAAACTTTAACAGTCGTAGCTCAATAAACGTCATGGCATTTTAATGTTGAGTTACGTAAAGCTGTTGTGTAAGGTACACCCTAAGCGGGGTGTTGTACCCATGGATGTGTGTATAAGTCCGGCGTTCAAAGGTACAATGGGTGCCTATGTACCAGCTACACACCTAGTACAGACATGTGTGGACATGTAGAAGGATATCCACGCCACAGTGGCAATGTGGTAATCACAGGAGTGTGCGTGAAATAC
The DNA here is from genome assembly GCF_019279795.1 of Protopterus annectens. Classification (NCBI taxonomy): domain Eukaryota; kingdom Metazoa; phylum Chordata; order Ceratodontiformes; family Protopteridae; genus Protopterus; species Protopterus annectens. The sequence goes on along the minus strand of NC_056730.1, from coordinate 608,442,355 downwards.
ATATATCTTACAAACACGTACAATGCAACATGTATGTAGGGGACTAACACCTGTGTGATAACCAGTGGGTGGATGGTGTACTGCAAAGGTGATGTTCATACCAAGTGTCATGCATATAGAGTCCATGATGTTCATATCGGTATCCGTCACAGTGACACCTGTATGGATGGGGTCTGTATCAGGTGGTGGAGCAATAATGGCGCTGGGTATGCAGTGGTCTGTAAACCTAGGTAGGGAAGTCCCCTCAGTGGTAGCTTGTACCTCAGGGAAGCATATACCAAATATGAGGGCCCCATGACTGAGGACTGTGGTATGCCAAGTGTAACTGGAATACAGTATGTGATATAGTATGCCACCCTCAGTGTGTGTATCCCGTCCATTTGTCACTTTGCATAACATCCGGAGACATATGTTGTGATGTGCAGGTGGATGTGTATGTCAATACCAGAATGGAGAATGGTGCTGAATGGCAGCGAGAGGACAATGCAGGCCGTGTGGACCCCTGTGTCATCATCAACTACCCTGGCAACTGTATGAAAGGTGTTCAACAGGTGTAGGAGGCATGCTGTGGCCCCAACAAGACCAACCTAGCTGGCATCAAAGGACTGGAGCACAACAAAGACTCAGCGAATGATGTCCATGATGATGTGCCCTATAGCCGTGCATAACAGTCCAGTGAGGTGTGTAGGGCAATAGTCCCAGTCGTGCATTGTGGTGCCACCTGTGTGGAGTGTTACTGCCGCTGTGTGCCAGTCAGGGGCCACATGTCTGGTACAAGGCTATTACTGAATATGGTGTCCCAGTGGGGAGACATGCTGTTCAGAGGTCTGTGGACATCACAGCCTGGGATATTGTACGGTGACACGGGGCCTGTGTCCTAGGACATATAGAGTGCAGGTCTGTACTGTGTAGGTGTGACTGTAGGTACACCGCAACTTTCCTGCAAGGAATGTGGCCCTGCAGGGAGTGAGAGAGTGTAATGTTATCATTGAAGCCACCAGACAGCATGTTGCCAACATCACCTGTTACTGTCATGTTCCAGAGTGACAGTTATATGTGTGAGCAGATGTGGGTATTGCATACGACTACTGACATACCACCATAATGCCTTGTGGTACATCTCGGAATGTGTCGCAGTAATGTGTACGTAGCTAGTTATGGAGTATGTGATGAGGGATCCTGTGGCCCTAACAAAGCTGACCAGTAAGTTATCCTACCCATGGGAATGTACACCAATGTGTAACAGCCCCCACCTGTTGTTGTAAAGTATGTCCGTGGGACCGCACCCCCAGAGTGTCATCTATAATCTGGTGTGTACCATCATGGCTCTGTGTAGAATAGCATGAACCATATTGTCGTGTACGTGCTAATGAAGTGCACTGGGGTATGTCTCAGCATTTGCATGTGCATTGTCCACCTGCACGTGTGTCACGACAACAACTACTGCTGTCATACGACATCTGTAGTTGGTGTTGTAGTACTCATCTACTGTGTATGCCGTGAAGTGTGTGGTGCCGGTATGTGGCTAACAAGGGTGAGTAGCATATGTTCGGATTCCACCAATGAGAGGATAACCCCAGGTGTGGAACAGTAGTCACATGTTGGTAGTGTCCATGTCAAGGATACTGTTGGTCTTGGAGGTGGTGTATGGGTCGAACCAGCTGAGTGGAGGTTATGACTCACGCACAGCGTATGCCTAATGTGTCGGTACATGTGCGGCTATCACAGTTAAGTGTGGGTTACTGTCAGTCTCACATTAGTAGCAGCAGTAGTTCCGGACACAGTTATATGCATGTGGAGCACCTGTGATGCATTGTGCTAAGTAACCAGCCGGGATGTGTGTACAACATAGTGGAATATGGGACACTTCAGCCGTGGGTGTGCCAGTCCAGGTACGTGCCTGAGAGGTACAGTCTGTCTATAACTAGTCATTGCAGGTGTGCTCTGCAGAGCCAAGAGGCAGGTCCCAGTCACTACAGAGATATTGAAGTAGTGCAGTATCAGGTGTGCCTTGCCTGCGTGCGTCACAGAGGATGATGTCAAGCATTGTGTGACATGACCACATGCTTCGCTAGCCAGTTTCCATTTCGGTGGTGACTCTTATTGGACACTGTGCAAGACAGGCAGTAATAAAGCAGCAAGAGTCCAACATGTGATCCGTACTCCCAGGGCTGACAGGTGTGGGTCAACTGTGCCACAGCATCATGTTGTTTGACCGGGTCTGTCAAAGTGGACGTATACTAGATGCCTGTGGAATGACAGCAGAAGCATGGACAACTGTTGGGAGTGACACAGTTGTTCATAGTACAGTGGTAACAGGTCCAGATGACCGCAAAATGCTTCCCAGGGCTTGGACCACACCATCAGGGCTACAACACTGGTGGGCTATTGCATGTTCCTGCACATGTAGTCTGTGCCCTGAGATACAACTTCAGTCACACAAACATGAAAGATGAGTGACATTGTACCTGCTGAGTTGTGGCATGTGTGCATAGGTTATGTTGCAGAACCAGTTACTTGACAGCAAGATGTAAGTGACTATCGCCTTGTGTAGCCTGCTGAGTGGAACAGCAGTGTGACTGCCAACAGTCACCTAAGACAGGTGTGTTGTGTATGTTATGACACCCTATTGGCTGTATGTGATGGGCACATGTGTCTGTGGTTTATAGGTTGGTGTGGTTGTGTTTGGCGATGTGGGCTGTTGTTGGTGCCCACACAGAGTATGGAGGGGTACTGTACAAGGTGTCTCCTTATGTGTGGCCTTTGGTGGGGATCATGTGGGACTATGTGATGTGTGGGGTGCATTGCCAGTGTTGCACATCCCCACATGACAGTCAGGTGCAGTCAGGGATGGTGACAGTATAGCCCCCAGCAGGGCTGCATATGTGCATCCCCTACAGGCTGTACTGTTGTATGTTGGGAGGTGTGCATTGACTGTGTACATGAGAATAGCTCTATTGCCACATGTACAACATAGTCATCTTAGTGACAGGCAATAGTACTGGTACGTGCCAGTTGGACATGCCTGTATATAAGTGGTACGTGCCAGATGGACACGCCATATAGACCACCATGTCTCACGAGGTATGTAAGTGATGTGTGTACGACAGCTGTTGTACAGTTAGCAAGCTGGAAATGTATGGATAGACAGTGTACATGTGAGGACTGGTGGGAAATGGGTGCTAAACTAAGCAGTAGCTCATAACGTGCCAAGAAGCTCTGAACAAGTGCCGAGCATGCCCATACATTACAGATAGGGTGTTGGATAATATCAACCCACAAGTGTTGACAACAGTCATGATTGGTGGCACCGCATCAGAACACTGCCGGGTATGGTCTGCAAGTCCATGAACCATTATCAATGTGGATGTTAGCAGTACAGATGTACAAGACAGTATGGATGTTCGGCTACAAATGCCTTTGTATGTCACAGGAGTGTTCTACTAGTGGCCTGTTGACAGACTCACAACTACTAAAGGTGCTACAGTGACGTGCATATCACACAGTGTCAGCTACAGTAAACCAGGGTTAATGTGTTGTACCCCACCCGCATTGTAGCCCATACCACACAGACAAATGTCAGCCATCTGTGTATGTGAGGATGTGAATGGCCATGACCTATGGGCAATAGTTGTGACAGTGTTGCAAACAACATACAGAATGGGCTGTGTGTGTGATGTGTGTGACATATGTGCACATTCTGGTGGATGATATCAGCAATGACACCACTAGGGGAATACCCCCGTACCCATTAAGAAACACCTAGGCTGTGGTCAACAGTATGGACACTGTGTTAGGGATGGTGTAGTGTAGTACACCTCCCTGAGGTGGAGACGTCTCCCTGGCCCTTTAGGTAGTCATCCGAGGTACCCATGACATGACAGGGTGATATCCATGAGCACGGAGATCATTAGACAGGCATACACAGAACCCGTGTGACCAATATTGGAATACACATCACCCTCCAGGGGTAGGGCCCATGCGTGGATGGCCGATACCAGCCTCCACAATACTCACCTCCAGTATGCAGCATGCTATCCACCTTGCATACAGACATATGCCACACTATGCTGTTAGACATGCTACATGTCCATAGCCTGATCTGAAAGACATACGTCATGGACAACCACCGTCCTACGACTAGGATGGCCACATGCTGGACAGATCCCTGTGCCATACCTGTGACATACTCCCACCATACCATACAGCCCTGTCCACATAGCTGCACATATCATCCCTGTCATACATGGTGTGATGGCCATATGGTAGATGTAGTATCAACTATCTGGATCAGTAATATGTCACTGATGCCCCTCGCGGTGGCATAATGGGTGTCAGATACAGCTAGGAAACCCAGCCCGTACATGCTATAGCCGATAACCTTACCTGCAAATGACGTTCGACTAGCCATTGTCCCATGTCTATCACATGTGCAATACAGGCGATCCGTGGCAGGATGTTGAACAGCTGTACAGTGCAGTGTAGATGTCTATGGCAAAACAGATGCATGTACAGGTTTCCATGTGTACTTGGTGCATTGTCACTACCCAAGTCCAGTAAGGCTGTGTCTGTGCTAATATGTGACATATCCACAGCATCAAGGTCAACAGCATTACCGTGGATACATCAGGCATGTGTAGATAGGTAAGAACACCAGTGCAGGCAAACAGACATGCCCACATGGAGACAGACGTCACATGCAGTAGGAACACTAATGAGGTGACACACATATATGGGGATGATATCCAATGCATACTGGGTGTTACATGTGTGTGACACATACATGCCAGTCATGTTAGTGTCATGTTGATTTGCAAAGATAACTGTGCAGATGTACTAGAGATGTATGTGCAGCAGTATCACTGTACATGTCTGTAAATGTGACCTGTCACCTTCATCATGTCTTACAGATAATGCCGCATACACGCCTACCAGCATACAGCCAACAGGAGGATGATGTCGTAATCCCGTACCTCCATGAGAACTACGAGGTGTTATTTAGCCATGTGCCACAGCATGCACAGCAGCGGGATGACCAGCTGGCAAGATCTTCGCAGGAGGGTCAACGAAGTGGGTGGCCACAACCGCACCTACCAGCAGGTGCGCAGACACTGCATGGACTTGATACGTCATGCAAAACAGCATGCCACTGCAATCACCAGGAAACAAGGTGGAACAGGTGGTGGGCCACCAACCCAGCCTCCACTCACACACACAAAGGAGCTACTGGCCAGTCTGGGAACACCCTCAGAACAGCCCCCACAAACACTAGCTGCCATCGTGGAGGTGGGTGTCTCCCAACCAATGAGCCTGGAGTTGCCTGGTAAGTCAGTACTGAAGATATGGCTAGTATATCCTACGTACGTGCATGTGTCAGTGTACATCATGTAATGTCACAACATATGTAAGGTATGTGGACACACATGCTTTATGCTACCCTGTGTATGCACCATACCTCTGAACTGTACAGGTATTTGCAGGATGTCCAGATGTCTGTCTCATATTGTCGGTGTGTTCCCCTTAATATCTGTCCCTTTCTGGCAAATTGCTGAGGAATGGAGTCATTAAATGATAACATACATTTGTGTTTACGACTGCACATTCTGTGTAAAACCCATGTGCATGCAAACCTATTAGTCTAGCAAATTTCTAAATTAGTAAGAGCAATATGTCATAGTTGTCCCTATATGTCCCCCATCATAGTAGGCTTTGTCCACATTTATTGTAGAATTAAAAACCAATATATTGCCAGGTAAAGCACCCTCTGTTAAGAACAAATCATGAACACAAAAAAATCTTAGAGGTGTGCAACATGCGCTGTAAGGATAAATCCAGTTGGAAGGTTCAGGTAAACAAGTAGAATAAGTCACAGTCCATAGAGTTCATTAAAATCCAGGTTTAATGACAAAACAGAATAAAAACTGCAGGAGTAAGCGCTTTCGCGTTGTATCCAACGCTTCATCAGACATAAAATGCAGCAAAGAGCAAATCATTTAAATACATAACAAGTGTCAGCAATTAACAAATCACATGCTGAACATGATTTAAGGTAGTGTATCATTAAAAGGGCAATGTAAAATTAAGAACAAGCATTGTTGTGTGTGCATGTATATATAAAAATCAATGTTGCAAAGGTCTGTTTATTAGGAATGGTCTGAGTGTGAATCTGTCATTAAGTCCAAGCCTATGGGCTTGTAATTTCAAGATCCATTTCCTTCCTTCTCCTCAGTATTGTTCCTAATATTGCCTAGTCTTCCTCCTTTGTGAACAAGTTCCAAGACCTTGAATTTGAAACAGTGTGAGGCATCGCTATCTAAGACATGTTTGGCCAAGGCATTGGTAGTATTGGCTTTCGATGGCATAAATATGTTCACGTATTCGCTCACGAAGGGTCCTGGTAGTCATCCCAACATAGAATAATTTACATGCCTGACACTCAGCTACATATACCAGGTTGGTGGAAGTGCAATCAGCATAAAACATGGATGTATACCTATGTCCTGTGATTGGGTGAATAAAACAATCTGAAGTAGCTATGAACTTGCACTGATTGCAAGAAAAACAAGGATATGTGCCCTTCTTCTTCAAACTCCTGCTAACTGAAGGCTTCCTATCATAACAAAGAAGTCTGTTTAGAGAATACATGTTCTTGTAGGCTACTTGTGGTCTATTATCAACTAACTTTTTGATGTTATCATCTAACAACAACATTCTCCAGTTGTTGTTGAGAACTTGTAGGACATGACTGTTTTATTAGTGTAAGGAATAACTATTCTATTTGTGGTAGAACTATTCCTAACATGTGGGGGGTCCATCTTTGTCCTCTTTAGGAGTGGAGTCCCTTTGCCAGTTCTAAAATGATCACCATCCCGTATGTTTTTGTATACTCTTTGACTATCATATCCTCTATGTATAAAATTGCTGGCTAGTTGTAACTTGTGGTCATCATAAGTGGAGTCGAGAGTTGTTAGTCTCGACATCCTCGTAACTTGATTGGTTACAATATTCTCATATACATGCCTGGGATGCATGCTATTGCGATGTAATAAGTTGTTCCTCCAGCACTCTTTCCTATACAATTCAGTGTCAAAACCATTGTCAGTCTTAACGACCTTCACATCTAAAAATGCCATCTCCTTGTCTGAGTGATTACATTCAAAACTAAGAAATTCTGTGGTGTGATTTAAATAGGACACGAATTCAAGTAGCTGTTCTAAACTTGGATACCAGCTTTGCATATATTAAAATATTAATTGAACATTATAACACTCTCATTGCATCCCTTGTTGATGAAATTAAAGTCATAGAGAATGAGCTCGCCGATGTTCTTGGGCAGCATGAACTGAATACTCTATCAACTGACTTGAAACATTCACTAACATCTGTAGATTTCAAATCTCTACAAGAGAAGAAGAAGAAGCTCGAGAGAGACTTCTTAGATTTTCAAAACGGCCAAGTTTTCTCTTGGCCCGTGACATGACTAGCGACAGTTCAACATAACAACTTATGGATCAGCTGTTTCTTCAAATATTCATCGAGCTCGAGCGGAATCGACCAACGGATGACATCATCAGCAGATGCGGCGATGCGAATACACACATCTCTCACACAGATGTAACAACGAATGCTGCTCTTGTTCCTGCTTCCAAGCAGGTTGTTGTTGAGGCACTAATACATGCCGAAGATCACGATGGAACTAATATACATCCACAAACAGCTGGTAACACACTGAGTCCCCGACTCAGGGGAAGCGATGTAAGACGCAAGCAGCTTCCAATTGACACATTTGTAGTGTCGATGGACAACGAGATTCAAGGCTTAGGCGATGGGCTTCCTTCTTTTCCACTGCCCTTCAGACCCTTCGAAAGGAGGACTTGGTCTCCACAAGGAAGGGCAGTCAAAAGAAAAAATTCAGAAGAGACCAATTTACACATGAAAAAACAGCAAATGCAGATTCAGAGGACCTAGTGGTAAATATTTCTTGTTATAGTTTAAGTGTACATGAAGTTTCTGTCTTGAACAAGGGCTTGGGGTTTATACCCTCCGCCAGTAATGATTTGACTGACATTATAATTGATATCAAAATGTTCACGAGAAATCTAGGGCTGAAATTGCTCCATGGTCATGAATCTAATCAGGTTAATGCTAGGAACCATATGCCTTTTAGAAAACCATCTGCTTTTCTTCCACAACAACATCCGATATTGGAAGCATTTGAACAAGCCTGTGAGCTTGATTTATTTGAACTTTATAATAACAAAGATACTAAACCATGCTTCTACAATACTACCTCAGAGGAAAGAGCTGCCATTAATAGTTTGAGGAACAATGATAACATTGTCATTAGGCAAGCCGACAAAGGTGGTGCCGTGGTTGTAATGGATAGATCATTCTATACAGACACAATGAAAAAGATGTTATCTGACAATGACACTTATTTCTTCATACAGAGTTATGATCTTAATAACCTAATTAGGAGGTCCATAGTCATCTTTATGAATTGTTGTTAACTGATGTCATTGACAAAGAATTATATTCCTATATGTTGGTTGACAATCCTCTTGTTCCATCATTTAGAGGACTTCCAAAAATCCATAAAGGATTAGACAACCTTTCTTTGAGACCTATTGTGTCTAGTAAAGGATGGCTCACTGAGCCAATTTCCATTTATTTGGATAAAATGTTCAAACCTATTGTTTCCAATGTTAAACATATACTGAAAGACACTACTGATTTTTGGAAAACTTGACTACATATCTTAATTCCACCTTGTTTGAAATGAGTGACATTCTGGTTAGTCTTGATGTGAAATCACTGTTTACATCCATACCCAATGACATTGGGATGGAACATGTTAGAGCTTTTTTTGTAAAACAGATGCTTCCTACTCACAATATCTCTAGATGGATGTCACTTTTGGAACTTGTCCTTGAATATAATGTTTTATTTTATGACAACAAGTATTACCTTCAGACTAAAGGTGTAGCGATGGACGCCATGTGCCAATGCATATGCAAACTTAGTATTGGCACAATGGGAGGACATTTATGTCCATGGCAACGATAACAGCTTTTAACATCTCAAATATTATAATAGATTTGTAGATGACGTTTTATTATATGGGGTGGCACACTAGAACAGCTACTTGAATTCGTGTCCTATTTAAATCACACCACAGAATTTCTTAGTTTTGAATGTAATCACTCAGACAAGGAGATGGCATTTTTAGATGTGAAGGTCGTTAAGACTGACAATGGTTTTGACACTGAATTGTATAGGAAAGAGTGCTGGAGGAACAACTTATTACATCGCAATAGCATGCATCCCAGGCATGTATATGAGAATATTGTAACCAATCAAGTTACGAGGATGTCGAGACTAACAACTCTCGACTCCACTTATGATGACCACAAGTTACAACTAGCCAGCAATTTTATACATAGAGGATATGATAGTCAAAAGTATACAAAACATACGGGATGGTGATCATTTTAGAACTGGCAAAGGGACTCCACTCCTAAAGAGGACAAAGATGGACCCCACATGTTAGGAATAGTTCTACCACAAATAGAATAGTTATTCCTTACACTAATAAAACAGTCATGTCCTACAAGTTCTCAACAACAACTGGAGAATGTTGTTGTTAGATGATAACATCAAAAGTTAGTTGATAATAGACCACAAGTAGCCTACAAGAACATGTATTCTCTAAACAGACTTCTTTGTTATGATAGGAAGCCTTCAGTTAGCAGGAGTTTGAAGAAGAAGGGCACATATCCTTGTTTTCTTGCAATCAGTGCAAGTTCATAGCTACTTCAGATTGTTTTATTCACCCAATCACAGGACATAGGTATACATCCATGTTTTATGCTGATTGCACTTCCACCAACCTGGTATATGTAGCTGAGTGTCAGGCATGTAAATTATTCTATGTTGGGATGACTACCAGGACCCTTCGTGAGAATCGTGAACATATTTATGCCATCGAGAAAGCCAATACTACCAATGCCTTGGCCAAACATGTCTTAGATAGCGATGCCTCACACTGTTTCAAATTCAAGGTCTTGGAACTTGTTCACAAAGGAGGAAGACTAGGCAATATTAGGAACAATACTGAGGAGAGGCAAGGAAATGGATCTTGAAATTACAAGCCCATAGGCTTGGACTTAATGACAGATTCACACTCAGACCATTCCTAATAAACAGACCTTTGCAACATTGATTTTTATATATACATGCACACACAACAATGCTTGTTCTTAATTTTACATTGCCCTTTTAATGATACACTACCTTAAATCATGTTCAGCATGTGATTTGTTAATTGCTGACACTTGTTATGTATTTAAATGATTTGCTCTTTGCTGCATTTTATGTCTGATGAAGCGTTGGATACAACGCGAAAGCGCTTACTCCTGCAGTTTTTATTCTGTTTTGTCATTAAACCTGGATTTTAATGAACTCTATGGACTGTGACTTATTCTACTTGTTTACCTGAACCTTCCAACTGGATTTATCCTTACAGCGCATGTTGCACACCTCTAAGATTTTTTTGTCCACATTTATTGTTCTAAGAGATTGAGAGGTATGGTATGCACACATGTGCTGACTATATGCTATTGTACAGGCGAATATGTTAACTTGCACTGTGCACCCTGTGGCTGTCATGCAGTCATGGATAATGTTCATACTGCTGTGTCACCCTATACAGGTACCTCTGGCGTGCCGCACAAACAAGAGTCTGTTGCAGGTGAGACTGTGATCAGTATCAGGCATGTCAAAGCATAGAGCTATTCACCATGTGGCCAGTTAATACATGGATATACAGGTCGCATCACCCATCATCCACACAGACCACCCATGTGCAATATATACAACTGAAATGATACACAGACATGAAACTACAGTATTTGTTATTGCTACATGTGTGTCCAGCTGTGCATACAATGGTGGAGGTGTTCTACAATGGAGGCATATGTACTATACAGTGGAACAAAACATGTGGTACACAAACCAGTATCGCACAGTAAGCAGTGATATGGGCAGACCACAGGCGTCACCATTGTGTTATATGCCCCTGCAATGGTTTCACACATTGTGATGTTCCATCCGACATGTCTGAGACACGTAGCGTTTTGGTTGCAATATTGTCACAATTTCCCATAACCCATACCCCACATACCACACATACACCTGTTGTCTGCATAGCCCTGTGGATGGTGACATATCCAACATCTATGGGTGTATGTCATATGGGACAACACAGACATGTGTGATAGATGGCCATCACATACATGACCAACACATGTGCACACATGGCCATGGGGGATGGCCAGAGATACGTAGCCACACAGAAGATGGGATGTGGATACACCCTGCCCCACTTTGTCCACACATGGTCCAATTACAGCCATACTTGACCGATTGTACAGGTGATGTGGTACGCTGCACATCCTAAATGCCTGTGCACAGCTAGTGGAGGTGTCAGTGACGTGTACCTCATAAGATGTGTTGAACATGACGTCTGTGTCATAGCATGATGGTAGTCACCTTCACAGATTCCACTGACAGTAACACCAGGCCACAGATACTGTACTTTTCCCCTCCCGCCATAGGACATCACTGTTAGCTGTGCACCTTGTGTGCGTGGTACATCAATGTCATGTGTGAAATGGTGACGTGATAGGTCCACTATGTGTGGACATGGTTGCCAGGTGGCTAACAATCTGTAGTCATCGTGCAGGGGTGTCATCTGTATGTCCTCCAGTGACCTGTCATATGACACAGCATGGTTTGGTGTGTATACACCTCAGCATCGTAGGTCACAATCCACAGGTATGTCATGGGTATTCATGCAGTTCTGGATATGCAATGCGTACATAACATGCACTGTTTAGCAATATAGATGCCTCATGATGCCATGCAATGGCACAGTGTCTGTACATCATACTGTACAGCAATGTAGATGGCTCACAGTCCCCTACCATGCCCATGACCATTTGCTCAACATGCATTCTATCTGTAAGGCATATGGACAACACCACAATGTGATACCCAGTACAATGCTGTACATGTGTCAGGACACCATTGTGTCAGGCATGCATGCATGTTAATGCACACGTCAGCAGATTACATGTCAAGGTCATGTCAGCCATGTGTACTGTTATCCTGTTGTGGTCCACATGGTGTATCACCGGGATGCATGCATACTACCATGATCGTATCAAGTCCGTGCAGTGTCTGCACACCTGCTGGTAGGTGCGGTTGTGGCAGCCCACTTCGTTGACCCTCCTGTGAAGATCCTGCCACAGGTCATCCCGCTGCTGTGCATGCTGTGGCACATGGCTAAATAACACCTTGTAGTTCTCATGGAGGTACGGGATGGATAATGACATGACACCTGCCTGCTGTAGTGTGCATTCCAGGGGGTATGCTTACAAACACTATTGATATCTGAGCTGCATGCTGTCAGCTGTATCACAAACATGCTGCATGCCATCTGTCATCTCACATGCATGGTGTGTCAGTGTGCATGTCAGTGTGTGTGTGTCAGTGTTTGTGTGTGTGTGTGTGTGTGTGTGTGTGTGTGTGTGTGTGTGTGTGTGTGTGTGTGTGTGTGTGTGTGTGTGTGTGTGTGTGTGTGTGTGTGTGTGTGTGTGTGTGTGTGTGTGTGTGTGTGTGTGTGTGTGTGTGTGTGTGTGTGTGTGTGTGTCTATTGTAATTTAGATTCTTTCCTTGCATTCACAGGTGATGTAGGTGCGTTACCCTCCTGCAGTCCATCTGATAGTGTCCCCACAGATGCTAGAAGTGATGAACATATGCACAAGGTACAGGCAGGGGTGTCAGGTGCTGAATCTGTGCCAACTGTTGCCATCCCAGCTATGTCCCCCTCTTTCCCACACACAGTTCAGCTGCCAACACATACCGCATCTACAGTAGCCATAGAGGAAGGACAGTCAGTGTTTGTTAGCGTTGAACAGGAACGTGTGGTGGCTACAGAAGGTGTGTCTCCACACCATGGTGGCAGTATACTGACTGCAGATGTGTCACACAGGCATGTGACTGGTGCTGCTCATAGGAGGACCTCTGGCAGACATGCACCTGCAGGACATAGCGCAGCAGCTGGGATCACCAGACACATGTTCCAGACTGTAATGGTGGCACAGGCATGTGCCGAACGGCAGAACAGAGAAGGGCAGAGGCTGCAGAGGGCTGCTATCAGTACCCTAAACAACAACATCCAGGCATTGGCAGGTGCTCAACAGCAGCTTGCTGATGTTCTGGACAGGCGATTGGGTGACATGGTCAGAATCCTTGACCGTGGCATGGCAATCTGTGAGCATGAGCTGTCTGTGCTGGAAGATCTGGTAGGCGTGAGGCGTAGGACACATGGACGTAGGCCAGCTACACCACCTAGTGCAGGTCAACGTGAGCGTGCCACCTCACATGGCCGCTCCCATAGTGCCGGTAGCAGTAGCAATGCAGCTGGTGCTTCGCTGTCTACACCAGATCACAGCAGGCCATGTGGACGTGGCCCTGGATGTTCCTGGCGGGGACACGGTTCCAGTGGCCATGTGTCGTCGGACAGTAGCCATTCTGTACCTCTGCCTGGTAGTGCCCGTGCAACCCCTGGCAGGCACAGGACAGGTGGCCATGTCCAGTCACAGTGAGCTGTACAACCTGGTCTGTACAATCTGGAGCTGTCCATAATACCCTTGTGCAGGCCTCACAAATGACAGAACTGTGTGCACACATACACACATGCAGCAAACACAACTGTAGGGCTCCACAACACCCACATGCATATGGAACAGACATGTCCATTCAAATCACCGGCCCTTACCCGCACACATGATGTCATCTATTGGTGCAGCCTATGCCCCTGGCAAACAGTATCACCCTGTGCATTTGGTGAAGCCTGTGCCACATCCCTGTCATCCACACCATCGGTGCAGGCTTATGCGCAAATGGTCTGATGCACAGGGTGAACAGAATAGTGAGAGGTGTATCTAACATTACTTGTGTATGCATATTGAGGGATGTGTATGTTGCATTGGTCGTGTGTGAATACTGAGAGATGTGTATGTGACATCAGTGGTGTATTGTCGACATGCACCAGTCATACCATGTAGTCCAGGTGCAGCATGCATTGTGATATGTTCACAGTATGTGTCTCGGTTACAACAGTAACAGCATGTTGGTAATGATGCCCTGGTTCCCTCCTATGGTGTACTGGCATGTGCCTACAGGTAGCAGTGTTTGCAGTCCCCCATGTGTAACTGTGGAGTACTCACAGGCACGTATGGCAATATCAGCACGCTAAATGTACCCTCAACCTGACTGTTGGAAAGTTGAACATGACACAGATGTCCGAACATGACACAGATGTCCGCACATATACTACACCTGAAACATGTGGTCAGTTGAACAGGCTACAGCAGACAAAGATGTGACATACATACCGGGAGACATTACAGGTATGTTGACATGGTGCAGTGGTTGTACACAGCGGTCTGGCCAATGATTACGTTAGAGGCCACCTGATAGCATGAGGCCACACTGTGTAGCAGTAATACCCTGTCACAGTACAGGAACATGGCCACATTCACGGGGTCTACAGCACTATAACGCACACCCCATAGTGTTGAGGTGTGGACCCTTGCCTATGTGGTCATCACCCTCGCAGTACTTTGCACCCACATGACATGGCACAGAGAAGGGACATGCACAGGTAGCCAGTACGGTTGGGACTGATGGCATCAACATGGTAGTAGACTGCATCACCATGAGGGGTTAGTGATCCTGTTTCCACTGTATGGTAGCATATACCCTCACACCAAGCACCAGACAGCCATACATACATACATACACACACACACACTGTGGTGACCAGATATGTGTGTACAGATAGCCGATGTGTGTGATGCACCACACCTGCCGACATCATGCTTTCCACACTGCAGTATGTACAGATCTCTACAATGGTGTACAGGGATGTGTTACAACTGGGACGTAGTCCCCACCATATGTGGCATGTGTGGTCACACAAGCGGAGACACATGGCAGTGCTGGGAATGATACACCTGCCATATGATGAGTTGTTTGATAGACATGCAGCGGTAATGTCCGCAGTATGTGTACCAACACTATGGCAATTGTGTGGCTATATGCACATGGGAGGATGTCAGTGTTACAGGTGTCATGTGACATACAGTTGGTAACACCTGACCGCTGTGTATTCATTATGTCATCACCGTCAAGTAACAATGACATAGCGTACTGTTTGCACATGGCATGGTAGGATGGCGTGTGACACACCTGTGAGCCATCCCCAGCACACATACATCTACACAGGTGGATCACCACTTTATGTACACACATCCCTCCATACATGATGTTCAACCAACCGTACTGTCTGTATGTCACCATATACAGGTGTCAATGATGGGGCTGCATTGCGACTGCATGTTGTAGTTAGGCACAGCTGTGTTATGGACATCGGCCACTGCACATGCATGGTTGCTGCATGCACAGTACAGATTGCACATGTGTGTTGGTCCTACATGTGTCTCTTGTAGTCATGTTTGTATGCATTGCTATTGGTGGACATGTGTGTTGCCATACATAACACATGGACTGTGGTATGACATCACGGGTGTCATGGGCGACTACTACAGGGAATGTGTCCTCCATCAACATTGCTACCTCCTGTACTGTGAGCATTCAACAGACATGGACCCACCTTCCATTTGCGTGCGTATGATTGCTTAGGCCACTGTTCTGCGGGGGACAGCAAAGGCTAAGCTATGTACATATATGTTGTGTGTGTGGTCCATGCACACATCCACTACAATCACATGTTTGACATATCCAAACATGTGTGTTCGTTGGTGTATAGCAACACTCATCTATCACAGCTGTGTAAGACCTGGGGCCCCTGGTATGTCTTGAGCTGACCTGGTCATGTATAGTGGTATAATTGCAATGCTTAACACCTGTTGGAACCCTGTCAGTACATGTGTACTCTGCACAGTTGCTGTAGACCTCTGTACAGTCCACTGGTCATGTGTCACATGGTGTTGTGGTAATGTATGGCTGTGTATTGCTGCAGCAACAACATGGTGATGTCTCGAGGGCTACAGTGTAGACTGCGGTGTGTACGTCAGTGATCTGCACCTGTGACAGCTGTGATGGCAGCTGAGTGTGTACTTGTCACTGCATGTGTGTGACCGCCCTGTGCGTGGGGACAGTTATACCGTACTGTGCCCTTCTGTATTTAGACTCCATCTGCATGCAAGATGGCCCTTTGCAACTGCTAAGTGTGTGAGCATGCCCAGTATGCTGTTGTGTAGATGGACACACTTGACAGTCCAGACTGAGCCCTTGCATGTTGAGACTCCATCTTCATGCAAGACGGCACTTTGCAACTGTTAAGTGTGTGAGCATGCCCAGTACATCGTTGTGTAGATCGACACATAGTACAGTCTGAACGGATATGTATTACTAAGCATGTGGCTATGGCCAGTGACACCTTGTGTCGGTGATGTCCCTCTGTGCATGGGCATGGCTGTTGACATCCTGTATAGCCATGGTGGTCATCCAGGCAACAGATGTCCATTTTCAATGTCACGATGGATGCCTACCGAGTACACACTGGTCGACTATCTTGAAGGGTTTACTGTCTGTGGTGCGTCCCATGTCTATGTCTTGTTGTGGTGCTCGGTAAATCTTACGTTGCCCCGATCACACCACTGCCGTGTGTTTGTCTATGTCTACCGTGGGACAGTAATATGTCTGTATGCTTTCAGACTGATCACTCTCTATACAATCCCTGTCGGCGTCCTTGTCAGTGTGGATGATGACATGCGCCTAGAAATATGCCTCTGGGACTGCTGTGTTTAGTAATCTCGGTAGCGCATTCTGTAAATGTGTCATGCTGTAGTGTGATAGGATAGTTAGGTGTATGTTCGACTCTCAGCCCTGCTGTGTGTGTGTGTTTGCGTGCATGCTCCCATCCGCCTGGGGACTCAGTCTTGCTTTTAGATGCCTCACACCACAGATATTTCCTACCGTCATCTTTGCCTTTGCGGATGATGACACGCACCTAGATGTTTGCCTCTGGGACTGCTGTGTTTAGTAATCTCGGTAGCGCGTTCTG
>NC_056730.1:608412697-608422697 GCF_019279795.1 Protopterus annectens | reverse complement strand
GCAAACATGTGACACTGCTCCAGTAAGATTACAGTGTTTTATACATACACACTCATGTTGTCACCTATCTTCTACTCTAATAGTCCCCTTATCCTACACTACACTACACTGTAGAGGCTTGGCCCATATGGCATGACATGTTGTGATTCACTATCCTCAGCCTCACTTGCATCACATTGCCTGCAAATGCTTCGTTACATCTCTGACAGAGCGCTTCCACACATAACAACCAGTAAGCAGTAGCCATTTTGTCTCCAGCTTGCCATTCATCTGCATGGCATACTAACATCTAACTAAACCTACATTTTGTATGATTAGTATACATATTTGACTTGTTTTGAAGCGCAGCGCATTCTCGTGGTGCTGTGCTACGCTTCCACACCGGAGATCGGGGGAGGGCAACTACTGTTTTATTGATATCCAATGGACAAAGCTGCCACTTGGACTTGGACATTGGCATGCTTCTTCGACTGTATTCATATTGTATTTGCAGCTGTCATTGCTCCATTTAGCAACATGCAGAACGTTAGTCGCCTAACATCCGTGTACATTTCTGCACATAACTCTGCTCTTGCCGGGACAGCTTACTGCTTCATGTATCGCGTAATTACATCATTTGCATAGCTTTCACATATAAATGGGGTATGTTGCAAATCCCAACATTGTCCGTGCAATTTTTGTGTTACGGGCAGTCTTGCATGCCCCTACGGGTGTTTGCTGAATAGCCTGGCAGTCATCTTTCCTTGCTGTACTCTCACTCAACTCATACACGCCAGAGGCTTCGTGTATCATGGCCTAGGCTTTGCTGTGTGCTATGTCTATTTGTGGTGTATGCATGGCTGTGGGTATGTCCCACTGTCATCATTGGTAAAGGTGACACCCTATAGGTACTTCCTGTAGACTGCTGTGTCATTTGACATGTCAGCACATACCTGCAGCCAATACTGAACTTCCTACTGCAGCGCTTTTCATACCTTCTGAGTTATCTTGCAGTCAATAATGCTGTTTCCTCAGACATGTATCTGTTTCTGATCATACCTCTCAACCTCCTAGAGCAAAACATCTGTACAAAGCCTAACATGATGGGGGGACAAATAGAGGCAGATTTTAAATATTGCTCTTACAAACGTAGATAGTTGACAGTATAATAGGTTTTGCATTAGTATGACTTTTCTGAAGGATTTGGGGTCTTGAACACAAATGTTTGTCATTATTTAATGACTTCAGTTCTCAGGTATTTGCCAGACAGGTACAGATTGTAAGAGGAACACACCAAACATATGAGGCAAACATCTGCACATTCTGAAATACTCTGTACAGTTGCGAGGTATGTTTCTGATACAGAATATCAACTTCCTGACACCGATACACACAATATATGGCGCCATCATAGGCCAGATGCCATTACATTCCTATTGCAGGACACACCCACCCAGAGGATTATATTCCTCACACAGGCCAACAAGTGCTTATCCACACTAATTATTCTATCATGTACCTTATGTGTACGCCGGTATTTGCTCTTTCCGTCAGTGGCAGAGCTCACGTACGAGTATGGGGGACTGGACACTGTATCGGTGACACTGCATGACACCCTGAGGGACACATGTCTTTTGAGTCTATTAACCTTCCACATTGACTTTCACAGGGCATACATTGTCATTCACATTTGGGAAATACATGCTTTTGACTTGTACATGTTTTGTCATTTGTCCTGACGTCTTTCTTCTCACCTGTCCACCTAGTATCACTAGTTCTGTACATTTATTTAGGACGAGTTACCTTCATACCTCTCACCTGTACACATTATGGGTAAACGCCCCGAGGTTTGACCTATTTTTTTGTTACATTTGTCATAATAATGTGCCTTTCTGGTAGATTGCTGGCAAGGCATGACGGACTGTGCGGTTAGGTAATAATGACTGACGTTTCTATTTCATGATTACTAACTCTCATAACATTCATATTCCTGACTATGCCATTATTCTATCAACGTTCTGACTTTGTCTGGGGTATATTTAATATAGTCCCTATTTGTATTTCATGTACTATGCCTTAGTCCAGCTGTCTTATTCTGAAAGTTTGGCAGGTATGGATACCATCTTGGTCGTACGCATGTCCATCCATGATAATCGCCTACATGACACTGATATAGGTCCCTACGTCTTCCTCCAATGGTTTACACAATATCCAGTAGATGAGTTGCACCTTTTTGGAGAATATAGGTGTGTGCTATACCCACATAGGTATATTGATCACTCCCATGAGGCGTACCTAATAGATCTGCGCCAACTAACACCTAGGCCCATTTCTGCATACCCATGATTCCCATACCTGACACCCCTTCACAGTACCCATTAGGCATGTTTAATGTGAGCAATAATAAAGTGTGAGGACACTTCTGAGCACTCCCCACTCTCCGGATATCAGGTCGAACGTCATACATTCTATCGACCCATGTGTTATTACCCTTGCACCTGCTACTGTTGCATGTACAGCTATATCGTAGTTGCAGTTGTGACATCTTTTGCATCAATGACGGTTCGCACTTCGTACGGGATCAATTTTTGGGGTCCTGCAAAGGAACCTATATTCATGTTTAACATGTAGAACTTGCAGGCCCTGTTACACTGGTACTTTCCGGGCAATGGTTTGGAAAGCAGCAGTGTATTCACCTTTCATGCATGTCTGTCTGTCTATCCATAATAGCTATACCGTGACCTATTTATGTACATATGTTATATGTACAGGGACATATGTTTGTTGTGTATATAACTGTTCATGTATCGTGTGTGTGTAAATATATATATATATGTACATATATACATATGTCTGTACATTCCTCATTTCATAATTTGCTTTGGTTTAAGTCTGTGGATATATGTGTATATATATATCCATATCATACCTTTCAACTGTACAGATTTTCGCTTCATGTACAGCTGTTTGCCTCTTATCTTTGGCCTGTTTTTCATAACCTTGTGTCTATCTGGCAATTTAGTGGCATATCATTAAAGACTGACGTTGGTAAATAATGACAAACATTTCAGGTTATGACTTCATACCCTTCAGAGAATCCATGCTAGTGACACACCTGTTATTCTATCCACTTTCTATGTTTGTTAGGGCAATATCTGGGGATTGTCCCTATTTGTACCAGTTGTTTTCATGGCTTTGTCCAGTTTTGTACTTTACGGGATTAACAGGTATGAGCCATGTACATAGAACATGGAGAAAACAGCATTCATTTCCTATGCTGTGAGCGGATTACACACGCACAGGTGCACTTGCATATCCTTATTCATAGGTTCATAGGTTCGTACTAGGCTATCTGCCCTAAGGCATTTATAAGCCTAGCCAGAGTGTATGTGGCTTACACCACCCCTTAGGATGAGAATACTACGCCCTTTTAGGGTTTAGTTTACTATGCCTCTGTCTAGTAGTGACAGATGACCCCCAGGGTAAACCTATTATCTCCCATCCACTAGTCGAGATTTCTCTTGAATACAGTCAGTGAGGGGCTCTGCCTAACATGGACTGGGATTCTGTTCCAGAGTGTAGGGAGCCTCTGGGTTATGAATCTGTCCCTCCAGCATGTCCTATTTATTTCTGTGTTGAGGTTTAAGTCACTTGTTCTCATGGCTCTGATGGATTTGGATTTTCTGAGGTGGAGCATGTCCATTAATTCAGGATTGGACATGGCCTTGTACATCAGGCACAGAGCACCTCTGAGTAGGCGGTATGCGACTGAATAGAGCTGGAGTTTTTTCAGTCGGGCAGCATATGACATATGTTTAAAACCCTTTATCCTCTTGGTGAGGAACTTTTGGGGTATTTCCAACTGCTGCAGGTGTCAGGTGAGATACATCCCAAATGGGGTATTGTACTCAATCATTGGCCTGATAAGAGAAGAGTACAGGGGCACAATGACCTCTCTTGATCTAGATGTGAAACCCTTCATGATAAGGTGGGCAATATAGAAGGTCTTCCTAACCACTTTGGCAATGTGAGTGTCAAATGAGAGGTTACTGTCAACCTGGGTCCCTAGGTCCCTGATTACCTCTTCCATACTTAATGGATTACCGCCTATGTGGTAATTTGTCGGTACCTTGTTTTTCCCAAAGGGTATGACTATACATTTTTTGGCGTTCAGCTTAAGGCCATGGCTCTGGCACCAATTATCCGTTTCTATGAGGCCTCTCTGAAGGATGTTTTTGTCCGCTGGAGTATCAATTATGGCGCCCAGTTTGCAGTCATCTGTGAACTTTGTCAGCCACAATCCTCCTATGTTTGCCTGTACTTCGGAAAAATAAATGCTGAACAAGAGGGGTTCCAGGACTGAGCCCTGTGGGACACCACTTGTGACTGGCTTAGAGTCTGACATAGCTCCAGCAACTCTGACCCTGTGGGTTCTGTCCTTGAGCCAGTTTGCAACCCATCTTGTGACATATGGGTTTACATTTAAGCTGGTGAGTTTGTCTATGATGCCCGAGTGGGGTATTGTGTCAAAGGCTTTTGCAAGGTCAAGGTAGGCTGTGTGAACTGCCTTACCCTCATCAATGGCCTTAGTGACTGTTTCAAAAAAGTTGACCAAGTTCAAAAGGCAGGATCTGCCCTTGACAAAGCCAAATTGAGTAGGATCCAATGTCTGTAGGTCCCCAATGTCTTTGTTTATGAGTTCCATAATGATCCTCTCCATAGCTTTGCAGACCAGGCTCGTCAAGCTTATGGGGCGGTAATTTCCAGGGTCCGTAGAAGCACCGCCTTTGTGAAGTGGGACCACTGTTGCCATACGCCATTCTTTGGGTACGTATCCTGTAGTAAGGCTAAGATTAAACAGCAGCCTTATGTTAGGGTTTAGTTCCTCTTGGAGTTCATGTAGCACACAGCCCAGGACACCATCCGGTCCCATTGATGCTGTGTTTTTAGCTTTAGAGAGGGCAGCTCTCACCTGGGCATTTGAGATGTTAGGGAGGCTACACTCTGCTGGGATAGTTATTTCTCCTTTTGGGGGGGAGGGGGAAGATAAATTTGCACTGAACCTGTCTGCCAGAATGTTGGCAATGTCAGTGGGTTCAGTGTATTTTGTGTCATTTTGGACTAACTCTGAGCATATCTGGGAGTTTCCACCCAGGTTTCTAACATAGCTAAAGAAGGCCTTGTGATTGTCTTTTGTGTCTTTTGCGATTTGTCTCTCAAAGTTGGCCTTGGATGATTTTATGAGTGATCGTAGTTTTTTGCTAGTACTGATCAGAGACACCTTCCCTTTTAGGGATTTTTCTCTGTCATGTAGTAGCTTCCTCCTCCTGTTGTAAAGTTTGTTTATGGCTGGGGTCCACCAGACTGGGCGCCTGCCTTTGGGGGAATGGGTCTTGGTTTTATTTGGGATTGCATGATCCATGCATTCTTGAAGGTGCCCATAGAAGGCATTTGCAAAGGATTCAGCAGTGTGGGTTGTGAATTCCACTGGCCCAGGGGCCTTGAAGGATACCACTTCAGTCTTAAGAAGTGTGAAGTTTGCTTTTGAGAAGTTCTTCACTGTGGTCTTTTGTGCAGGGGGTGGGGGCAGGATGTGGATTTCCAGTGAGATTAATTTATGGTCTGATCTTACCAAAGAGGGATATACTTCCGGTCTGGAGCATTTTGTCCCCATGTTTGTGATGATCAGGTCTAGTATATTGTCTCCTCTTGTGGGAATGGTGACTAGTTGTTCCATTGCATTTGAGTTTATGAATTCTAGGAACCTTTGGGCTAGGGTGTTGGGGCTTGAGTAATGTTCCCAGTCTATGTTTGGGTAGTTGAAGTCTCCCAAAATTATGGTATTTGGAGAGACATTCATACTCTCCAGTGTCTTCAGGAAGGCTGTGTGGGGTTCCTGAGTTTGAGAGGGTGGTCTGTAGCATGCTACAAACTGTAAGGCAGTTTTGCCTATGGTTAGTTGCACCTGGATAGTCTCCGATGCTTCGTGCGTTGCCACTAACCTGGAGGTGTGGGTATCTTTGATGAAAATGGATACTCCCCCTCCTTTTGTGGTTCAGTCCAAGTTTTGGGGCCAGAAAGCATGATATGAGGTAAAACCTGATAGTGCTGGGGTGCTCTCAGGAGCCTTGAACCAGTTTCAGTCACTGCACAGACATCGATGTTCTCCATACTGAGGAGGGCTTCGAGGGTGTGCATCTTGAGGTTTAGACTTCTGGCATTGAGCAGCATTACCCTTAGTGTTTTCCACTTGTGTTTTCTAGGGAGGTAGGTTTGTCATTTGAGCCTTGCCTAAAAAAGGCACTATGGGGGTGGCAAGAGCCTTGGCCAATATCCGGAAGCCCAGGGGTGACAGGTGCAAGCCATCCCTTGCGAAGCAGCGTGGCTTGTCAAGCATGTCATCCCAAGCAGTACATATGTTTCATAGATATTTGTGCTTACGTGGACTTTCATAATTCTGACTGTAACAGTTACATATCTGAATTCTGGTGTATGGACTGCTGCGAAACACACATTCACCTTTACATATTTAAATGTGTGTACAGCATAAACGCATTCATACACTTTCAAGTTATATGTGCAGTGGTCATAGGTCAACCGGGACTGCATTCACATTGGCCGGATGCCGGAACCACTATTCTATTGGTGTTCTCTCTCATTGATATGAATACCCATAGTACTTAGCTACATCAACATATGCCTCACCACTTCACCTACAACACAGGCATCCATTCTCCTGCTGGGAAAAATGCGGTACTACATATTACACATTCCCTATTGCCTACTGCTGTGGACCCCAGCTGCATTGTTAATCACTCCGAGGATATACAGAACACCAAGGCATATAGTCCTGGCACATACAGGTCTTTGATTGTCAGGGTGTTCATGTAGTGATCTGGGTTTAGGCTTGTCCGCCTGGTGAACGGAACTTCCCTGGTTCAGTTCAAATGTCATACGGAGCATATGGACAGGGAGTTTCTCCCTATTATGAAGTTTTACCTGTGTTTATAGACACAGGTGTTTGGGCACCTGTCAGCAGCTTATTCTGTTGGCAATACATATTATGGGTGGGGTTGTTACAGTCCATACTCCACAGTGAGGGGTGTTCCCATTCACATTTGACTATTACCTGTATACAGTCATACGGGGATTATTATTTTGGACATGAAGTGACTACAGGTATGCAGTTGTACATTACACAAATGTGAAGGGTTGTTACTGTAAATATGTACGGACCATACCTCTCAACCTCTTAGAGCACCAAATCTGCGTAAAACCCACACGATGGAGGGACAAATAGGGACACATTTTAACGATTGCTCTTACAAGCTTAGAACGTTGATAGAATACTAGGTTTTGCATTAGCATGACTTTTCTGAAGGACGTGGAGTCTTAAACTCAGGATATTTCTCATTATTTAGTGACGTCAATCCTCAGCTGTTTACCAGACTGGTGCAGATTGACAGAGGCACACAACAACAATATGCGGCAAACCTCTGGTCATTCTTAGGGTTGCCACCTTTTCAAATGCCCAAAGTGGGACATATTCTGTAGAAATGTCAGATTTTCCAGGACAAAACATACCTACAGCCATGCATAGTACAGAACTTTACCTTTTTTGCACAAATAAAAGCATATTCTAGTAACATTTGAATTGCTTATGCTACTTCACATAACATATAGAAGTTTCATATATAAAATAACTGTTTTATGCAACTATTAAAGAAACTTTGGAAATTATTTTGTCCTAAAATCTCAGGACATTTGCTATGTCTTGATTTTTTTCACAGGACACAACTGCCTAAAGAGGGACTGTTACTCACAAAGTGGGACAGGTGGTAACCCTAGTCATTCTGCGAATATCTGGACAGCTGAGTGGTATGGTACTGACCTCTGTAATATGCTGTTGTGTTCTGGCACAGCAGTAGCTCAGCATTAAAGACTGCAGTCGGAACATGCTGACAGACAGTTGGGTTTCAGTCTTCATACTCCGGACATTAATGCCAAAGTGCAAACTGTTATTCTATCATATTTCTATGTTTCTAAGAGCTATCTTTACAAATTGTCCCTGTTTTTGGACCTTTGTCTCACTTGTTTTAATGGCTCTGTCCAGATATCTTGCTCACACAGGTTGACAGGTATGGTCGGTCACGCCTGCACCCAGTCAGTGTCCCTCACACTTGATCAGGGTTGACCTGTTTACATCAATGTCTTCCTCGCCCTCATGCCATTTGCCACTATGCAAATGTGTGCATTATATTCTCCCTCCTATTCATGTCGGGACACGTGCATCATGGGAAGGTGTTTTATCCTGGGTAGTAGGTTATGCATGCCCACTTAGGGCTGGACAGTGTCATGGACCTCCACTGCACGTTCTGACTTGTGTCCAGATATCTGCAGTATTGGACATCATGTCGTCATACCCATTCTACTATTTACACAGGTTGGTTATCCCATGAGGGATATCCCAAAAATTGGACAGGACCAAAACAAGTCAGATAACGAAGATATTTGTGGCTTTACGAAAATGTGCAGGGGGTTTTACATGCAGGAGATACATGGTTTGCAATCCTGACACTGCCTAGGGTGATAATACCTACTACATATGCATAGGGGTCACTGTGTGTAGCTGTGTCTGCAACAAACCAGTGGACCAAGTACGGCTGGATTTGGTGGATGTTCTGGTATGGAGGCAGGTTGTGTGGTGTGGAGGGTATGCTGGGTAAGCCATTATGCATCCAGGTGTGTTGCGTTTGTTAAGGCCAGTTCCATCAGGACCCATCTGTGGGTATGTAATGGTGACATATCTATACATTTGTCTCGCACATTTCCATATTCATGTTTGTGGGATTGTGTTCTACACTATGGCCTGTCTGCTTGTCTTGCAGCTGTTTCTACATGTGGTTGTGTTTCTTTCCACTTCACCCGCTGCCCCCTCGTACACCTCTGGTTCACCTTTTCTGCATACGACACAGTATCGCCTTTGAGGATTTTACCATTAACCACCCACCCCTCACACACGAATTCATCACACCCCATAGAGCACTACTTTGGTTGTTGGCCCATGACATGGCCAGAGTAACACATTGACTACCCTACATGTGTTGGGTACCTTTATGGTTGTGTGGACTACCCTGCCATGTTTGCTTTCCACATGCTATACCTCACGCACATAGGTACATGCCCATACTTCACTTTCATTACTTGGTTGGTATATCCGGGTACTACCCGTTCGACTGTGTCACATACACATTCGGATTATACAGCTGACTTCCGGATTTTGCCAGCCTGTTGTACTCATTGGTAGGATGGCACCTTTTCCTATGTCCAAGCTATTCCTTACACATGTCTGACTGTTGTGGACAATGCCTCCCCACAGTCGACGATTGTGTTTTCACCTTTTCAATTGGCCACAGTGTGACATTTGCAGTGAACACAGCATATTTTAAAGGCCGACACATACCCACGGTCAGTTTGGCAGATAGAACTTACAATTCTTGCCTATATCTAAGCTTATTCTTGTAGCATTTCAGTGTCTTATTCTGTTTCTTATGATATTTATGTAATATACGTTCAGTGAAAAATGTTTAATGCAACTATTACATGACGTCTACGGAATAATTATGTCCTATATTCTCTGGACATTTGCCATTTTTACAAGTTTATGTCAGGACACATCTGGGACACATCTGTCCACAGAGGGACTGTCACTCGCAAAGTGGGACAGGTGGTAATCTTAGTCGACGGTACAGATCATACTGTTCCTTTCGGCCTACGTGTCCTTATTGTTATAGCTGTTTATATGCTCCTTCTGTTTTGTTTACATGCGTATGCTATTTTCTATCACATTTGGTATGTGAAATACGGACATACCTTTTGTATGTGACTATTACATGCCTTGTGGGATATGATTCGGACATACGGTCACTACATATATCTACATTTCTCCTTGTGTATTTTGTTATGGACACATCTGCACAGCTATGTTCCCTCCCTCACATTATGGGTCAGCTGGTGACCC
>NC_056730.1:608310197-608407697 GCF_019279795.1 Protopterus annectens | reverse complement strand
ACCTATTTAATATTTGTCAAATCACAATATTTTTATTGGGTAGTCTCAGAGTGAAGAGATGTAACACAAACGACAGTAAAAGAGACTGAGTGAGGAAGAACACCCTCAGGTGATTTCTAACATTTAAAAAATGAATTCAAACACTGTTTTGCAGTTGAAAAAGAATTAGTTTACTGAAGTATATTTAACACATAACAAAGTATACAGATCAAGGAATGTCACTGCAAGAAAGTCTCAGGCACTCTATCTGGAGATTCTCAAAGTTTGCAGTGAGAGATGTTCATTGTATTGATCACTGCTGCAGTCGTCTTAGCCATAAATCAGTCTTGTTCGAAGTAATTAATGAACCTTTCACCACCACAGGAGCAAAATTTTCCCAAAACAAACTACAGCCTACTAAGCAATGGTATAAAAAGTTTTGTACCCCCTGCATTCACAGACAACAATGACTCCTATGCAGAGGTCTACACAAATGCCCTTTATAAACACTTAAGCAACTGTATAGACTTGGCTGTGCCTGACCAGATTAAAACCAGGTCCTCCCAAAATAAAAGCCACCTTGGTGGACCTCAAGTGCAAACAGATTATATAGCAAAAGGAAGAAACTGATGTCTAATAACAAGAGGGAACCAACTCAAAAGAGGAATAATTCTCTGTACAGCTTGAACAAGGAAATCAGAAATCTTGTAAAGCCCTGTAAAACTAATCATGAAGGTAAAATAGCATCCCTAGCTAAGGATGATCATAAGGCATTCTTTAACTACATCCAAAATGCAAAAGGGAATGCCCAACTATGTGCCGAACTGGTAGTAGATGGTACCACTCATACTATACAGGAGGAAGTTGCCAACCTGCTGGTTGACAGATTTGATGCAAACATCATCACTCTGTCCCCACCAGCCATACCTCAAAGCATACCTGACACCAGTCCTCTGCCTAGTATCTCTAGAGATCAGGTCATATCTGTGCGCTCCAAGGCCAAAAACACGTCCTCAGTGGGACCAGATAACATCCCAGGTTGCTTATTAAGCAATCTAAAACAGGACCTAGTGGACCCACTTGGCATTCTCTTTAACCACAGCTTGAGAACTGGTTTTGTTACAGTAGAGTGGAGAACAGCAACAGTAATCATCTTGTACAAAGAGGGTCCATCAACCGACCCTGGGAACTATAGACAAATAAGTCTAACAAGCCTCATCTGCAAGGCCACAGAAAGAATTATCATGGACCTTATAAACAAGAACATAGGTGACCTTCAGACTCTAGACCCAATGATCATCCTTATCAAACCAAGTAGACTTCCTTGAGAAAGTCACCAAAGCTCTGGATGAAGGTAAGACAGTACATACTGCCTATCTTGACCTAGCCAAGGCTTTTGGCACAATTCCACAATCAGGTATCATGGAGAAACACACTCAGTTGGGGATTCACTCTTACATCTTTAAATGAGTAGCCAATTAGCTCACTGAAAGAACACATACTGTCAAAGTTGGTGACTCCACCTCTACCAGTAGAGCCAACACCAGTGGCATACTACAAGGATCTTAACTAGGCCTGTTACTTTTTGGAATCTATTTATTGGAAATCCAGGTTAAGTAGGTGCAATCATTGAGTCTTCCAATGATATTAACATAATACAGAAGGGGCTAACACAGACAAATGACCAGTGCCAAAGTCAGAGTCTAAAAGAAATGCAAAAAAGTTCATTATTATCCTCTTTGTCAAAGCATAATTCCCTGATAATTACAATACTGACAGCACAACCCCTAAGTTCAAACCCAAGTGGTGTGAGATCTGGGAACACAGATGGATGGCAATCTGAATTTCAACCATCAAGTTTCCACAGTGGTAAAGAAAGCCTATGTTTCACATTTCATAAGTAAGGGCATCGCATCCAGGTCTAAGGATGTTATATTTCCACTGTACTCGACCCTCATTAGACCATTAATAGACTACGATGCTCCCTTCTGCTTGTACCTCAACAGACACCTGCAGCAACTGGAGAGACCACAGAGGTTTCTCACCAAGGAAATACAGGGCCTGCAAGCCATGATTTATGTGGATACACTGAGACCTGTCACTGTACTCTGTGTCTTATAGGCTGCTGGCAGGCAACTTGCACCTGGCCTACAGGGCAGTCTCTAATCCTGCCCTGATGGATATGCTGCACATCCGCAATCAAATGGTACAAGAGTCACTCACTCTAAGGATCTTAGGCTAGCCTGTCACATTAACAGAACATGCTGGAGAGACAGATATATTTTCCAGAGATTGCACTATTCTAGAATGAACTTCCTATTCAAGTGAAGCAGAGCTCCTCACTGACCCTATTCAAGCGCACCTTGGACAAATGGATGTAAGACCATAAATTCACCCCAGAGGTAGAAACCATGTCCCTCATGGACAGAGGTAGTCGGTGTTCATCCCAGACATGCTTTGCAAATTACATCCATCTAATCAAAGATAATTAAGGCAACTCAGGATTAACATAGCTAGGCTTGTAAGGGCTCTAGGGCTGCTAGCCTAGTAACCTCCTATGAACCTATATGCATTATATCCTGGCAAGGATATAATGGGCAGCCAGCTTCAAAAGCTTCAGGGTACCTTCCACATGCCCAAACTGTCAAGCAGCTCAAGTTGAGCTGACTATAAGTTTGGATACAAAGCCATTCAGAACTTTGCTGCCACCAAATAGTATGCTCCTCTGAGGCTTTGGAGGATCAATGGTTGACTTATGCTTTCCTTTGCTGGGCAGATAAGTTGCCTTTGAGAAAAAAACCTTCCGTTTTCTTACATTTATTTATGCTTTATTATTTTCCTCTTCAGGAAAGTTATTTAAAAGCTAAGAATGTTGTATTTTAATGTACTGTCTGAGACTGTAACATACTTTTCAAGAGAGCACTCATTTTTTTCTGTCATTTTAAAAGTAGTGCTTACTAATTGAAAACATATTTTCTGTGGTGAGATCTATTTTTCCTTGTTGGGGCTAGCATAGTGTATTAAAGTGTTTTTTTACTAGTTCTCTATTTTAAAAAATAACTTTTGCATACTAGTAGATTTACTGCCATTGGATGCTTGTCTTCCCCTGGGAAAGAGGCATAATTTTCAACTTGACCATGGAACAGACTGCCAGTCCCATGGTTGGTCCTTCTTCCAACCACAAAGATAAAAAGTTAAGCAAACAACCTTTGCCACCACAGCAAGGTAGCAATTTGCCTCAGCTGCAAGTGGTTGATTCTGCTATAGCCATTTGTTGTACCTCACACCTTTCATCTTTTACTGTAGATCCCTCTGGTGTTGCACCTACAGCTACTCTGAACTGGAGCTTAGCCATGTCTTCTTCAACTGTTGGAAGTCCCCACAGTGGGCAAGGGAGAGCCACTCTTGTCAGTCCTTGGGAGAGGGCACAAGGAAGATTTCCTTGTTGTACCAGAATGCAGTGCCCATCCATAGGTAAGCACCTGCTGCCATTGGTAACACAGCTGGCCACATTGTACCTGTCAAAAAGAAACAGAAAACCAAGCATGTACCTACTCCTCCTCAAACTTCCTTAGACATGAGTAGTTTGCTGGTCTGGTTGAGGGTTTAATTAAGGCTATTGATCCTTCTTGTAAAGTAGTTTCTATTAAAGGAAATAGGGATTCATCTTCTCCTGAACAGAGTCAAGGTAGTCAAGATTTTGAATCTGAACAGTAAGATGCAGGGCTAGATTTAGGGTTTATTCCTCAGATTTTTGATTCAGACTCTGAGGAGAGTTCATTTTCTGATTCTTCCTGGGGAGGGGGTTATTTTTTCTGAGACCATTACTAAAATGTGCCAGTGTTTTCAATGGGAGAACACTGAGGCCTCTGAAAGATGAATTTTCCAGAACCTACACCCATTTCCCCTGTTCTGTCAGCTTTAAAGGATGCATGTATGTGTTACTGCCTGCAATTTTCCACTTAGTTAGCCAGCTGTCTCTAAAACAGCAGCTAGGATGCATAAAATTCCTCAGTCTTTCAATTTTTTATATACTGTTCCCAAACTTGACCCAGCAGCTACAATAAAGTCTTAGTTGATCCCACTACTGCTAAACACTTAGTTAATTCCAGTACTACTCTTTCTGATAAGAATGGAAACGTTTTTGATAAAAAAAAAAACTAAGCCCCCATAAACCCTGAGAACACTGCTGCCTATGTAGAACTGTTCAAATAAACCCTGTACAAGCATTTTAATAGATGCACAGAGGCAGTGAGGCAGCTGTACCCACTCAGAAGTACAGAACTAACTCAAAAAACAAGCCA
Source organism: Protopterus annectens (assembly GCF_019279795.1). Lineage (NCBI taxonomy): Eukaryota > Metazoa > Chordata > Ceratodontiformes > Protopteridae > Protopterus > Protopterus annectens. The sequence goes on along the minus strand of NC_056730.1, from coordinate 608,403,414 downwards.
TCCTGATGGAATCCCAAAATCAATAAGCTGTATAACAGGAGGAAGAACATCATGGCAAAAAATAGGAGGTGCAACACCCAGCAAGATAAAAACACTCTAATCAAACTAAACAAACAACTCGGAGGGCAAATAGTCTACCAAAGTCAAATCTGAAATAAGTTTGACCTCCAAGGGACAGGGACAACCACAAAGCATTCTTCAGCTCTGTCCGCAACCTCAAAGGCAATACACAATTGTCTGCAGAACTCATTGTAAATGGAGCCACATACACTGAGGAAGAAGATATAGCAAACCTCCTGGCTGATAAATTCAGCTCCAACTTTACCCCTTTATCCCCCTCTACCTTCCCTCAGAAAATATAATCAAATATTAGGGAACTGGTCCTTAATGCTCACTCTAAGACCAAGAACACTGCATCAATGGGCCCATACGATATCCCAGGATGCCTTCAGAATAACATGAAAAATGATCTATCAGGGCCTCTGGAATTACTGTTTAACTGTAGCCTCCAAACAGGCTTTTTGCCTCATGCATGGACAAAGGCAGCAATCACCCCACTGCACAAAGGTGGGCCATCTACAGACCCTGGAAACTACAGACCTATAAGTCTCACCAGTCTTATATGTAAAGCCATGGAAAGAATTATCATGGAGACGATCAACAGAGATATAGTAAGTCTCCATACACTGGACCCAACCCAGTTTGGTTTCGTCAAGGGCAGATCATGCCTACTCAGCCTGGTTGACTTCTTTGAGAATGTCACCAAAGCAATGGAAGAGGGTAAAATCATTCATACGAACTACCTTGACCTGGCCAAGGCATTTGACACAATACTCAACTCATGCATTGTTGATAAACTCACGTGGTTAGGTACAAACCTGTATGCCACCCAGTGGATAGCCAAATGGCTCACAGGCAGGACCCAGGAAGTTAAAACTGGGGAGTCCACCTTTACAAAGAGGCCAGTCAAAAGTGAAGTTCCTCAGAGATCAGTCCTTGGACCACTCCTTTTTGGCATTTACTTCTCAAACGTCAAGGCCAATGTCAGTGGTCTCTGCAGATGATTGCAAATTAGGAGCTGTCATTGAATCTCACACTGACCCAAATGTTCTCTAGGAAGAGCTGACACAGACAAACAATTGGTGCCAGAGCCATGGGCTAAAACTAAGTGCTAAGAAATGCATAATAGTATCCTTTGGGAAGTCATCCATCCCTGGTAAGTATCATATTGACAACACACCCCTTAGAGTTGACCCAGTAGTCAGGGGCTTAGGAACACACATAGATAGTAATCTAGCCTTTGACCATCAAGTGTCTGCAGTGGAGAGGAATCATTCTTTGTTGTGCAACTTATAAACAAAGGTATGGCATCTAAGTCCATGGAAGTCATTGCTCCACTGTATTCGGCATCCATCAGATCTCTCATTGAGTACAATGCCCCCTTCGGTATGTACCTAACCAGGCATATAGAACAAATGGAACATCCACAGAGGTTCCCCACTAAAAGAATACAGGATGTAAGTAAAATGTCATATGCAAACTGCCTCAAAGCCCTATTCATGTATTCTGTTGCCTACAGGTTTTTGAGGGGAGATCTATGCCTGGTATACAGGGCATTGTTAGACCCCACTATGAGGGACCTCCTGCATATCCACAAAACATACACCACCAGAATTACCCATTCTAAAGACTTAAACCTTGCCTGTGGTATAAATAGGACCTGCTGGAGAGATAGGTATGTATCCCAGAGATTACCCTGTCTTTGGAACAGGCTCCCCATCTATGTGAAGCAGTATTCCTCCCTAACCCAATTCAAATGCAACTTAGACAACTGAATGGAAAACCAGAAATTCATCCCTGGTTTGGCACCTGTGTCTCTAATGGACACAGGTAACCTGTAAATGGTTAATCTCCCAGGTTCATGCTTACACTTATCAAGAGTATCAGAACTTGCCAAAGATTTGTGATGCATGGCTAGGCTTGAAAAGACCATTGTGGTCGTTAGCCTGGTAAACACCTATGAATCTATAAACCTATAAGTATGGGGTAAAGTGTATACATCAGCAAATTTGGTTTTCAGAATTTTAGGTTCATAGGCGGTTACTAGGCTAACGGCCCTAGATCCCTTATAAGCTTAGCCATGTTATACCAGAGTTACCCCAAATGGCCTTGGATAGATTGACATTATTTGCAGAGCAAGACTAAGGTCAGCGTCTCTCCAGCATGTTCTATGTATGTCACAGGCTAGGTTAAGATCCCTGGAGTGACTGACTCTTGCTCCATTTGATTTGTGAATGTACAGCATTTCCTTTAGGGCAGGGTTAGAGACTGCCTTGTAGGCAAGGGACAAGTTGCCTTTCAGTAGCCTATACGATACATAGTACAGTGATAGGACTTTCAGTCTGTCCACATAAGACATGAGTTTGAGTCCCTGAATTTTCCTTGTGAGAAACCTCTTTGGTCTCCCCAACTGCTGTAGGTGTCTGGTGAGATACATGCAAAAGGGGGCATTGTACTCAATTAGTGATCTAATGTGGGTTGAATACAGTGGAGTTATCACCTCCTTAGACCTGGATGCAATGCCCTTACTTATGAGATGCACAATATAGAAGGGTTTCAATAAAAGTGGGAAGACATGGTGATCAAAATTTAGATTCCTATCAGCCTGAGCTCCCAAGTCTCACACCACTGGGTTTGAGCTTAGAGGGATGTTGTAAATACTGTAATTGGCAGGTTATTTCTCTTTGCCAAAGTGGATAATTATGCACTTTTTTGCATTTAGTTTTAGTCCGTGGCTTTGGCACCAATTGTTTGTGTTAACCCCTTCTGTAATATGGTAACATCATTGTGGTACACAGTGATTGCACCTAATTTGTAATCATCAGCAAACTTAGTAAATCACAGGCCATCTATTTTTGCCTGAACTTCTGAAAAATAGATTCCAAGCAGTAACTGGCCCATTACAGATCCTTGTGGTATGCTACTGGTAACTGGTCTACTGGTAGAGGTGGAGTCCCCAAATTTAACAATGAAAGTTCTATCTGTGAGCCAGTTGGCAACCCATCTAGTGACATAAGGGTTAATTCCCAGCTGGGCGAGTTTCTCAATGAAGGCTGAGTAGGGAATTGTGTAAACAGCCTTGGCTAGGTCAAGATAGGCGGTATTCACTATCTTACCTTTATCTGGGGCCTTGGTGACGTTCTCAAAGAAGACCACCAGGTTTAACAAGCATGATCTACCTTTAATGAAGACAAACAGGGTTGGGTCAAGAGTTTAAAGGTTGCCTATGTTGCTGTTAAGGTCTATATTGATTATTTCCATGGCCTTGCAAATGAGGCTGGTTAGGCTTATGGGTCTAGAGTTCTCAAGGTAGATTGATGTGCTTACTTTGTGCAAGGGGATTACTGCAGCTGTTCTCCACTCTGCTAGAACATAGCCTGTTCTCAGGCTATGTTTAAAGAGAACACCAAGTGGTTCCACTAGGTCATGTTTTAGATTAAGTAAGCAGCCTGAGATGTCTCATTCCACTGAGGCCATGTTTTTCCCTTTAATGAGTGCAGATATGACCTGCTGTCTAGGGATACTAGGCAGGGGACTAGTGTCAGGAATACGTTGTGGTAAGGCTGATGGGGAGAGTGGGGTGATGTTTGTGCCAAATCTGTCGGCTAGCAGAGTGACAATTTCCTCAAGAACTGTATGAAAGGTGCATCCACAACTAGTATGGCACATACTGTGCATTCCCTTTTAAGAATGCTGACATAGCTAAACAATGACTTATGGTTATTCTTAGCTACAGATGCTATTTTAGCTTCATAATTAGTTTTAGAGGATTTTAAAAGATATCTCATTTGCTTGTTTAAGCTGTGAAGGGTTTTTTTGTCTCTGCTGAGTCAGTTCTCTCTTGGTCTTAGACATCAGTTTCTTCCTCTTCTTATATAATCTGTTTATACTTGAGGTCCACCGGGGTGGCTTGTTTCTTTTGGGGAGGACCTAGATTTGACCCAGTCAGGTACTGCCAAGACTATACATTTGTTTAGGTGTCTATACAAGGCATTTGTGTACACCTCTGCCTAGGAGTCATTGTTAGCTATGTCTGCAGGCAGTTTGAAACCTTTTATACAATTGTCTAGTAGTCTATAGTTAGCTTTGGAAACATTATATTGCTCCTGTGAGGCTGTTATCAGGACAGTTACTTAGAATGAGACTGATTTATGGTCTGACCTTACCAGGGAGGGTACCCCATAGGGGGTGCAGTGAACCCCTCTGTTGGTGAGTACTATGCTTAGGACATTTGAACCCCTTGTGGAGGTATGGATTATCTGTTCCAGGGAAATTGTACTGACAAAGTCCAAGAACTCTGAATGTGGGCGATAATTTTTGTGCTCAGTGGGAGAATGCTGCAGGTTCATATGTCAAAGTTTGTTCTGACAAATTGTGGAAGTACGAGGAATGTTTTATCTGCACTTTCTTCTTGTGAGGAAAAATATTCTTTAAATAACTTTTCCCTTTTGCACAGGTCACTGTTCATTGTTTGCAGTGTGTGTATGACTCTGTTGATACTTTTTCCACTGGTGCTGTTTTAAGGAGGGTTGAAAAACTGCATCCTCATAACCTTCCAGATGTTAAAAATGACATCTTAAATTCTCCTTTGAGCAGAGATTTAGTGTCTGACCCATCTACTGCAAAGGTGATCAAAAAGTGTGATGAAATGGGGAAGCTGATGTAAGGAATCTATAATATTTTTCAGCTCTCCTTTTCCAAATTCTCCAAGGGATTTTGTCTCCTCTCTCATTTTTGGCAGAAAACAGAATAAACAGTCTCAACAGAATTCAGCTAAACATGTACCAAACCACTATAATATGTTCTCTTTGACCTTTTCTGCAATTTGAGCTACTTGGCTTCTGCTCATTTCTTCATCTGCTCCATGGTGTGCATCCTACCATCAATCTCCGGCACTTTATTACCATCTCTTCTAGCTTCATCATCTGCTGTGCCTTTACTACCCAATTTTCTGTACCATACAGTAATACTGGTCACACTACTGTTTTGTACATCTTACTTTTCAGTTCCTTCGGCAGTCTTCTGTCATACATTACACCTGACACTCTGGGCCAGTTGACTGCAGCCTCTCTGTTTCTGGCTTTGACCTCTTCATTCAGACTTCTCTTCTCCTGAACCACCACTCCCAGATACTTAAAGCTGTCAACCTGTTCCAGTATCTTCCTTTTTATCTCAGTTCTCAGCTTCTTCTGATTCCCCCATTTGCTGCCATTGCCACTATCTTATCTATACTCAGTTTCATCCCATGTGCCTTTCAGTTTTGCATTCTATTCCCTATCTTTTGCTGAAGTTCTTGCTCAGAGTCACTCTGTAATGCCACATTGTCTGCAAACAGAAACTTTGTTGATCTCTCCCCTCCAACCTGTTTGTTAATGTTATCCATTACCAGTATGAACAACAGTGGGCTCAGGGCTGAACCCTAATGCACACCCTCTCCAACTGGGAACACCTCTTGAGACTGATCACTGTTCGCATTTGAATCATTGGGTCACTGGGTCCTTCTACAGAGCCTGGCTCAGCCTGCTTTAATTCTACCAATGTTTCTGGGACTTCGAACCACCACAGGACTGCCCAAATCAACTTTCTTGGGACCTTGGCATATGCTTTATCCATGTTTAGGAATGCCCAATTTGGCTATTTCCTTATCTCTTACCACCTATCTGTCTCTTTGCAGACATTGGGTCAGCTATGCAGCATCCTGATCTGAATTTGAACTGCTCATCTACCATCTTATTTTCTACTACTTTGCATGGAGCTGAATCATGGTCAAATGGGGCCCTAGGCAGGGTAGTGGATTGGGCCCCCCATACACAGCCTCATCACCACCCATACACCTCCCCTACACCTATGCCAGTGTCCCATTACTTGGCTGTTTCTCCCCAGTTACTATAAACACTATTAAAACCTGCCAGTATGCATACTGTTTTCTGCTTCAGTTCTACAAGGATTACAGATATTTGGATTTAACTTGAAACTTTTATTTCAAATTTTATAGCACAAACAGTGATAGACATTTGCCAAACAAAGCAATACAGTCTTACAATGAAAACAGACCTCGCATTAAATCTTTTCTGCTCTTGAAACTCACATTCTTTGAAATGGCATTGAAACCCACACTCAAAGAAAATGCATCTGGCCAGTGGCCGATTAAGGTTACCTCTGTGCTGTTTCAAATCATAGGCCCCTTGCACACATTTTAGGATCATGCAAACATGGAAGAGTTATTTGATTGACCTCCTTGATTGTATTAAATGATATCCCTTGTATAATACAGCACCATTTGTTAGAGCGTGTTTTTAATTTTTTAGTTTTGAATATTTTTCCAGTAAGCAATGAAACAAAACATATGAACCAGTAATGACAAAACTGACCAATTCAGAACATTTCAAACATAAAAGATCACTTCAACTTCTGTCATTACAATCCACCAATATCAGTCAATATACACAATCTCTGCAGAAGTAAAAGTCATCTGAATAATTTCAAATTAAAGATATCTGTAACTAATGAATACAATACTGCTAATAAACAACTTTAAATTTCAGAATGCCTGCTGCCCTTCAAGAATAAATTGCCTATGTTGGATTAAATAATGACAAGCTGGTACTATTTGCAATAGAGAATGGTTGGCAAACTGTTAACAGGTTCATAGTTACTAGGCATCTCAACCAAAGGAGGACATACTCAGAACTGCAGCACCCCGTCCCCATAAAGTACAGTACAGTATTAGCAATACATATAAATGCTGTGGGAGTAGAATCCATAGCCTTCTACATCATAAGCAAGTATGCTACCTGATGTGCTACTAACAATGCTTTTCAGTTCTGTAGCACTATAGTGATACCATTTGCTAAATAAAATATTTGCTCGTTGTAAACAGTCTTAGCATGAGCAGCAATAAACTTCTGTTCCCTCAAAACTCACAATTCCTTGAAATGCACTTGAAAGTCAATTCATTGAAAATGCCCCTAAATCTCATTTCCTTGAAATATGCACCTGAAACTCAGTTCCTTGAAACTCATTTCCTTGATAAATGTAGCTGAAACACAGTTCCTTGAAAAATGCAGCTTAGTAGTTGGGGTACAGGATTCAGACTCTTGTTTCTTGTAACTAAGGTAGAGAGTTTTGAGCCTGAACAAATTACTAACCACCTGCTGTCCCTAAGTAGGGCATTTCACACACACACACACACACACACACACACACACACACACACACACACACACACACACACACACACACACACACACACACACACCTTACCTACCATACTTCTCAACTTCATAGTGCAAGAAATCTGGACAAAGCCTAAAATAAATAGGGACAGATTTTAAATATTGTTCTCATGAACTTAGAAAGTTGCTAAAATAACAGAATTTGCCTTAGCATGCATTTTTAAAGGATATAAAGTCTGAAACTCAAATGTCTGTCATTATTTAGTAACTTCAATCCGCAATGATCTTCCAGAAATCACTAATTTTATGAGGAACAGACCAAAAACATGGGGCAGAAATCTGGACATTCTGCAAAAATCTGGACTGTTGAGAAGTATGCTTCCTGCCTACGTTTTAAGCACACACAGACACCTATCTACATCTTACAGACATCTGTCTACTACCTCTTACAGACATAAACACTCACACACACACACATGCATCTACCTACCTACTTCTTACACACACACACACACACACACACACACACACACACACACACACACACACACACGCACATGTGCACACACACACACACACACACACACACACACACACACACACACACACCTCTTATATTCAAATTTTGTACATGTGAAAGATGAAGAAGTAAACAACAGATCACACAGATGCAGAAGACAAAGACGTAAACAGGTCACACACACCTGTTGCATCTGTGCAGCTGGATGCAAAGGGCATTCTTAAAGAAGAATGAACTTAAAAAATACATAATTTAATTTTTTTTAATTAAAAAAATAATCTCCCATACAGCAGGCCCTCCCAGCCAGTGGACCCTAGGCAACAACCTTGGTTGCCTAGAGCTGGATCCAGCTATGACTCTGCATATCCATTTATCTGTCACTCTCTCCAGAACTTTCATGCAGTGTGACAGGAGTTTGATACCTCTGTACTGCCTACATTTGTGGATGTCCCCTTAGTTCTTGTACACTGGCACAAGTATGCTTATTCTCCAGCTGTCTGGGATACACCTTTCTCTCTGCACTGTACGCTTAGGAGCAATTTCTTTCCTAGCTCACCCAGCATCTTTATCATATCTGCTGTGACCTCATCTGAACCTACTGCCTTCCCTGACTTCGGTTTTCTTAGTGCTGGTCTTACTACTTCCATGGTGGGCTCCTCTTCTCTCATCACAAGTTTTGTCTGAGGAAGTACAGCTTCTGTGGGGTTTTCTTCATTCAGAAGCTGCTTGAAGAACTCCTTCCATCTGCCTTTTGATGTCATGTGGACTTGTCAGAAGGTTGAGGCTGGAATCCCTTATGAAGAGTGTCTGACTATCTTCTTTATCATTTTGTCTTTGTGTTGAACCTGATATAGTTTCTTTGTGCCACCTACTGAGTCATTTTCTAGAAGAGTGCCTCTGATGTCCTGTTCTTTGCTATTGAAAATACTTTCTCAGCCTCTTTGTTAGCCAACCAGTATTCCTTTATAGCCTGTTCAGTCTTTCAACACCTCCCACTTTTTCCTGCACTCCTTATTTCATTTGATGACTTCCTGGACTTCTACATTCCACCACCAGCTTTTCTTGTGTATCTTATTTCCATACCTGGTTTGGCCACATACTTGTTCTGTAGTCCTCCCTCATGACAGTTGTTGCCATTCTTCTTCATTTCCACATATTTCCTTCTCTTCTTGGTGTGCTAGAGCCCTGAGAAATTCATTGAACTGTTGTGATTTCACTCCAGTCAACTTTGAGGTGTACAGCCTGGTCTCTGTACACCTTTGAGCCTTCTCTGAACATTGAGCTGATTTTGGCAACCACTGGTTTATGCTGTGGGCCAACTATAATTTTGCAATCACTGATTCTACCTCTTTCCTTTCCCTATTAGGAGGAAGTCTACTTGAGTTGCATGTTGGCCACTCTCGTATGTGATCTTGTGATTGTCTCTCCTAAACTTTGTGTTGGCTACTATGAAGCCATTTGACTGTTTCTCTTTCTGAACCATGTGTTGGCTACTATCAAGCCATTTGACAGAAGTCTAGGATGGCCTCTCATTCTTTATTCTTGTTGCCCCACCCATGTGGACCTAGGCAATCCTCATGTCCTCTTCTGACTGTCCTGATATGTGCATTCCAGTAACCCATTTCATGCTGTCCTGCTTTATCTAGTAGGTCCTACTACTGCTGTCTGAATGCACGCTTCTCTTCACTACCACAACCCTGCTGTGGGGCATACACTGTGAAATGAATACTGTCCTATCATTAGGCTGATTGCTATGAATCTGTCACTAAGTCTGACATCCTTCACTCCCTTCTGAAGTCTCTGTCACTATAATTCCCACACCATTTCTAGCCTATCCTCCTCTTGAATAGTAGTCTCTGGATCCCAATTTATTTGCTTATTTTATTTATTTTAATTTACATTTGTTTACTGTGAAAGTCCAACTGGGAGTGAGCCCATTTTCAGCAAAGGCCTGGGGAGAAAAGCTCCACAACATGTACAATAGACTAAAGTTTACATGAGAACATTAATACAAGGACAAAGTTGATCCACTATGTAATTATAAAGTCTTATACAATAGTTTAAGGAGAAAATTTAGAAAAAAAACTTTTCAGAGTCTGCAAGCATAGATTTTACAATTTGAGTAGAATGCAAGGGAGACAAAGTATTTGGTCAGGTTTATAGTGCCAATAAAATAGGAGTGGAAACAGAAATTTAGTTATAAGCAGAAGTGAGTAGAAGAAATGAAAGATTATGTTCAGGTAGAAGGTAACTTTGCTACACTGCACTTCCATCTTCTCTGTTGGATACATAAGATTCCCAGCCTCCTCAACACCATCATGCATCCACTTCTAAGCTCCATCTTGTCAGTGAACCTATGCTGTCAGTCACTATATACACTTTGGACTTTGCTAAGAGAGCAGTTTCAGGACGGATAAAAGTGCAGGGATGTGGGATACCATGGACAGATCCAAGCACATAATTATCTAGAAGATGCTTGCTCTGATCATTGATTCAACTCCTTGAGCCAGCTTTGGCCCCCTTGGGACCTCTTCAAGTGGTTTCATGTGGTACATCTACAAGCAAGGTGGAAACAGATTGTACCCCTTTGCAGACTTGCCATGTTAGCTTGGGACATGGCTTCACATCACAGTCTCACTCTGCAGACACCCGAAATTCTGTTAGAGCAAAATTGTGTGGCTGTCAAGCTGAGCAGGACCAGGGTAGACCCTTACAAATGGAAACAAGATCAGGGGGTCTTCCAACATCCATCTGTAGGGAGTTCCTCAAGTAGACCTTTTTGCTTCTTCTTTGAACAATCAACTGGCAAGATTCTGTTTCAGGACTCTATGCAAGAAGGCTTGGAAGACAGATGCCTTTTTTCTTTAGACAGCAATGTTCCTGTATGCTTTTCTACACTTTCCACTAATATACAGGGTACTTCTAAAGATTCAGAAGGAATCCAAGATCATTGTGGTGACTCCCTTGTGGCCTAGGCAACTGTGATTCTCCCTTCTATTGGAAATAGGTGCAATTACTGCAATCTTCCTCACAGACTAGATCTACTTGGACAAGAACAGGGATGTTTGCTACCCTTGGGCATCAATCATTTTCAACTGACTGCCTGAATAATAAGGTCTTAATTCTTTTTTAGGCATCTGTTTACTGAGGATATGCAGCAGGTACTAATGAAGGCAAGAAAGCCTGCTACTAAAAATTGTATATTAGCAAAAATATAAGATATTATAGTTGTTGCCAACAACATAACCAGCACCCATTCAGGGCTAGCTGTTCTCTGGATTTACAATATTTGTGTGAGTTACTATGCTATGGCCTTTCTTGTTCCTCTAACAAGATTCTTTTATCAGTCATTTCAGCATGTCTGCCCATAGAGCTTCCTCCTTCAAGGCAATCTTATGTCAATATGTTCTTGAAAGGGATTTTGCACGTGAGGCGACCCCCTCCTTGGGATCCTAATTTTGTGTTAGAGAAGCTAACACTTGCTCCATTTGCTCCATTTGAACCAGCTAATCTGGTTGTCCCAAGATTCTTAATATGGAAAACAGTTTTACTGATTGCTCTGACCTCTGAAAGAAGGGTATTTAAGGTGCAAGCTCTTATAGTGAGTCAACCCTACGTTATTTTATATAAGGACAGGGTTTCTTTGAGAAATAATCCTTCATTTATGTCTAAAGTAGTGTCTGAGTTTACTTTTAGCCAAACTATGTAACTCCCCATTTTTTTACTCAATCTAAAAATGAAGTTGAAAGGAAACTCCATACAGTGGATGTCCACAGACAACTCGGGTACTATCTTGACAGAAATAAAACTCTGAAATCTTCAGATCAATTGTTTATTTCTTGTGAAGGTAAAAAGAAGTGACAACCTGGGTAAAAACAGACTGTTTCCAAATTGTTGTTTAAGACTATTGCCTTTTGTTATACTCACCATAACAAATCTATTCCAGGCAAGTTAAAGGCCAACTCTACCACGGCCTTTGCTTCATCCATGGTTGTTTGGAAAGGGATGGATTCTAGAAATATTATAGAAGCTGCTACTTCATCCTCTGTAAATACTTTTACAAAGCACTTTAAGCATGGTTCCTTCTCTAAGTCCAGATCAAGCTTGGCTAGGACCATTCTCTAGGGGTTCTTGGATTCTGTTCCTTCTACCTTCCTAATGTAGATAGCTATAGGAATCCACCCATATAGCTAAGGCTACTGCAATAATAATCAATATGATGAACAAAGTACAGTTGCATAGGTTGAACTTATAGTATATGTTGGAATGATCACTGCTGCGGTAGCCACTCCCTCCCTCCAGTCCCCCAATACCCTTGTTATTTTTCTGTTTGTTTTTTTTGTTTTTTTTATGCCAGGGTGTAGACATTTATGTTTTCTTGTTCCTAACATAGCCATTTCATGGTTCACCCTCCCTATTTCTGCTAACAGGAAAGCTCTGAAGAGCATCGTGCCCAAACTTGTGTTATTGTCAGCTCAGCTTGAGCTGTTTGACAGTTTGAGTGCACAGAAGCTGCCATAAAGCTTTGGAAGCTGGCTGGTCATTATATCCTTGGCAAGATGTAATCAAAATAGCTAAGGCTACTGCAGCAATGATCATTTGAACACCTGCTGGTATGATATGTTCAGCTTACACAACTGTACTTTCATATGTGAGCTGCTAGAACATAATAATCTTACATTGTCAGAGCTTAGATTTCATTGTAAGAAAAAATAAGTTTAGTAAAAGCATAGACGCACACACATACACACAAATCACATCACTGCACCTGTTCTCATCAAGTCATTTTTGGATGCAACAAAATAAAGAATAACAATAATAATTAATAATAACTATTTAAATCACTGCAGAGTATTTGGTATTGCATACAACACCAAGATAAATAATAAAAAAAATCTGTTTCTGACCATAGCGTTTCTTTAAGTGGAATGTAAAGGGGGGGGGGGGGCAGGTAAGTTTGAAATGGCTCATTACATGGCTCTAACCTGAGACATCTGCTGTTAAATATGTATATATAGCTTTGCAGAAAGATTAGAAGGAAAGTAATACTCTTCACAAATGATAAAACTATTTGTAACAGGGGTAAATAATGGACATGCAGTAGATAAAATGCCAACAAACTTTGGAACATAACAAGAATCAGATACATGGTAGTTTATTCAAAAAAAATTGGAACTAATATTATTCCCCAAATGTGTGTATAGAACACCTGGTAACCATTCAAATCCTGCAGGTGGAACAGTAGGCAAAAAGCAATGTGGGTATTTGTTGCACTGCATTTGTTGTAGTGATTTGAAATTATTCTAGGGAACTGAATATGACATACAGAAAGCAGTCATATATGGCCCCAGTGCCCCACATACCACCATAATTTCCATCTCTAAATAAAAAAATAAATTAAATAAAACACAGGTTACAGAATTACAGTTTGTAAATAAATACAAGTAAAAGAAAAACAGTGTATCTGTAGAAAATACTAGTGTTTGCAGTAATGCACGAGTTTTTTGTAAAATTATTTTTTAATGCAAATATTCAATAACACCATTTAAAAATGAAGTATGACAGTAACATCAGCAACATGCACAAACTATAGGCAAGCAGTCGTACAAGTGAACATATATGCAGTCTGGTAGTGATATACTTTGGAGAGTAGAAACAAGAGAAAAGGCTTTTTTTCCGAAAGGATTTAAAACTAACGTCTGAGATATAACAATTAATAATGTCCTCAAATGAAAAACAATTCAGAAATTTGTAAAATAATTTTACATATGTTTGTATTAGATTGCATAATCCCACACTGAGAACTGCCTAGCTTTTTTCCATTAAAATGCCATATGCAATCTAGTTACAGCTGAGATGATAAAATGAAGCCTTTTAAATGGAACAGGTAATGATGCAAAATCTGTTGACTGCATAGATATCCAATCTGGTGTGGTCAGGGAAAGGTATTTGCCTGTGGTTTATTCAAACACATAAGCTGTGCATTGCCGTATGATTAAGACACACAGGCATTCCCAAAAGTTATGAAAGTTATTAGTTTATGTACTGTGTGTGACAACTGTTGTTGGAGATTTCTGACTTAAAATCTAATTCATGACTCCTTAATGAGAAATAGCCATTATAAAACCTGAACTGATAAATAAGCAGGGGAAAACAGATAATAAATTAAAAGATAAAAGTATTACTTTAATATCAAGAGTTAAAGGAGACATGGAAAATTAATCTCTTCCTATGTACAACAAATTACATGCACATTTTTTTCCTGGCTGTTTCAAAACTATGACACGGGGAAGGAATTGATATATTCCTTTATTGTAGGAGATAACATTGCATGCCTAAGTTGTTAAAACCTCCAGGGATTTTTAAATGCTAAATTATAATTACAACATATATGGTTAAAAGATGCAAGAATTAAACCCTGATCTGAACCTTGGATAATATATATACTAATCTTATATCTTCTTCCTGCCATGAGCATCATTCAATACTTTTTTCCCATAATTCTTAATCCTGTACTCCTCCATAATGGAGGTTTCAAAAACCTAAACAGAAAATATCACTGACGTCTCTTAATTGGTGAATGATGCCATGGACTACAGACAATACCATTCCTACAAGTGTAAATGGCGAAATGTATTTTACCACAATTCCTATACATGATGCACAACCACTTATATGCAAACAGTTTATGTATAACAAAGGCCATAGCATATTTTCAAACATTAAGAAGGCCTAAGCCTCCCTGTTTAAGTATGCTTAATATATTTGAAGAGATGTTATCCCTTTCAGAATTCCATTATGTAGCTCAACATAAATTTCTGAGTCTTCGTAAGCCACGGGTTCTTGTAACATACAGGAATAGGATGCATTAATTAAAATAATTTGGAACAAAACATCATTTCAATGCATTTATTCTTGCTAAGAAAAAGATATGTAGGTTATGTCTTAAAAGAACTGAGTTAAATAAGTCACTCCAATATTTAGAGAAGTTATCTGGTATAGTTGAAGTGATAGAAGTATGTAGTTCTATAGCCAAGTACCTAGGCAATTTAGAAAACCATCAAATGGGGAGCTAATGGTTTTCCTCTCACAGGTTGACTGCTGCTAATTGGACAAGAAATAGTTTAGTTTTTTAAAAACATTAACTTAAACAACAGCTATATTCTGAAAACTGCTTTGTCTTTTTGAGGATCTCTAGTTAAAATAAAATAATTGTCTGCAAACATCATTATCTTCACTTCTAGAGGACCAAGAAAGTTAAAGGAGTCTTCCATGATAGTCCCTTAACTTACTTTCCCTAGCTAAAATAAATACTTTCTAAAAATACAAACACATTTTTTCTAAAAAAAAAGTTGAAAGTTTTATCCTAAAGGGTGCTTATCTACCAAACATTGAAAAAGTGCTAGCTGATCTTCAATCACTTGAAGCCTGCTAGAGAAGCATACCTCAATGGCAAGAAAGTTCTGAACAGTTGGTGCCCAAACAGATGGCTTTATGCATCTCTTTGAGCCCGTCAGTAGTGAGGGCACATGGACGATGGCCTAAAGCTTTGAAATATCAGTGGGCTGTCATATCCTTGGTAAGAAAAAAAAACATACAGCTTAGGCTGTTGCAACAGTGACCTAATAATGAACATTGTTAATTTAATTTCTTGAGCACACTGCAAAATCAAACAATGATCAATGGGAAAGTGGATGCACAGAATTCCCAGACTCAGACTCATATGCGTTAGCCACTGTGCTTCGTACTATAATAGAATTGTTGGACTCTTGCTATGATAGCATGTGAAAATTTATGCATGATGAGATTATTAAAACTCAGTACAATGAACTTAACTATAAATCAAATTGAGATAATAAACAACCGGTTCCTCTGGCTTTCAAAGACTACTTAAGGGGAATTACATAAAAAACTGAACCATTATTACTTCGACCCATAAAAAAATACTTTTAGAAGTTATATTAACAAATCTTCTTAAAAAATGGAAATTTTTAGTTTTCTCCATTACATCTACTAGCAAACATGATTGTAACTAAGGGAAGCAAATTACCTTCCATGGAGATGCAACACCACATAACACATCTGTGTAGTCCATTTTACATTATCATAACCTCACAGATGGGCTTTATCAAATAATTTATATTTGATATCTAGAGATGGACTGTAGGAATACTGTTAAAGACACCCCTTTATCACAAATTAGAAGATTGTGGCAATTTGTAATGCTCAAACTAAACTGTTTTGGTGGTGTAGCAAAGTTTTACATTACTCATTCTTAAGGCAGAAAATGTAATGAGTTTTTGTTAAAAAGCTTTTTTCTTCAAATTTACTACTGTAAAAGGGGATTCAATTGTTTTTCTTGAAAAAATAATGTCTGAGAGGCAAGTTTTAATTTTGGAATTAGAAAATATATCTGGAGAAGGAAATTAATAATTCAGCTGAAATGGCATGCAATGTTCTATATATTTACATGAAATAAAAATAAAGCTGGCACATGTAATTAAGTTTCTGCAAACCTTTTCATAACAGGATCTAAATGATATCAAGTATAGCACGGTGGAAATCCTATTGTTGTTTTGGAAACAAGACATTTCACATGTTAGAACATCTATAAAAAGACATTTTTTGTAGTGGTTTTCTTAAAAAATCTGATACGCAACCTTTGCCTTCGAACACCATGCATACTGAAATAAATCTTTTAGTCAGAATATACTAATATTTTAGTAGTGAAGTGGAAACAATGTAAAAATGTCCTGGCAAGTATCAGATCCAACTCTTACATTTGCACCTGTTGCCAAACAGACTTGTGGTCCTTTGTATATTAACCTTTTGAGAAGGTTTGCTGTACTATATCAAACGATTACAAACATACTTACTTACTTTAATAAAATTAAGTCAAGCCAGGATTGGATGTTACAGATGTATGTATCACTGTGATGATCGATAGGCTTGCATGCAAAATGTTGTATAAAATGCAGCAGTAGGAAAAGTATTAGTTATAAAAGGACTGTTTTGTGCTCTCTCTTTTTATTAACAAACAGGTTGTTGTACATTAATGGAATATTACTGTCATTCTATGAGCTTCTAATTGAGTAAAGCATGTGGGCATACCTACAGTAGTTAATTAGAACAGATGTCATTTTCATGGTTTCATTAGCTGGAATACACTACTGCGATAACATTTCTGCAATTGTAAAAAACAGCAGCTGGCACTGAATGTAGCCTGTCATCATTTTGCTATTTGTGTTTTACTAATCAAGGGATGCAGAAGTTAACTAGACAGAATAGGATGAATATGTCTGTTTAAAATAAAATATGCCCTCAGTAGTAAGAGTCAAGCTTCAAGAATTAAGGTCATGAACTGCTAATGTGTTCCATCTTTTGATCCTGGTTTTGATTCTTTTAGTCTCTATTTATGCAGTATACGAGTTGAAGCAGGGCTCTTAGCAGACAGTACTCCTACATCTTAATTTAGTTAAAAAGTAAATAAATAAATATAGCATTTATCTACAGACAACTGAACTACATTGAGCTGCAACATCTATGTCTCAATAAGTGAGTTTATATCTAGGAAAAAAATCATAAATTATAGATGCTTTCTCTTGTTTAGTTATAATGTATGCGTTTGATACTGCCAGAGTTAATGTTTTTATATATCTTAGCACACAGCTGGGGGTTATGTTGACATGTCTTAGTGTACTAGCTACATACTATTTGTAAAAGCACATCCCTGTTTTCTGTGAATGTTTTGAGCTACATAAGAGTGAAGGAGAATACCTCCGGAGTCTCAGTTATGATAATGCTCTTAATTATGTCCAACACTAAGAAGTGATGAACAACTAGGCCTAGACAGGGATGCAGACTCTAGCCTAATTAAGCAAAAAAAAAAAAAAAAAAAAAAAAAAAAAAAAAACAATTAGAAGTCAAGTAGAGCATTGAGCCTCAAAATCAAAAGGAAGATTGATGTAATGTATGGTATTCAAAAGCAGAATCTACAACTTGCTAGATGAATAGACTCCTTGGGAAGATCAAATGCTACAGGAGTAGGGATTGTGGAAAGACTGAGCCCCAGGAATAAGAAGGCAGACATATCTCTTGGTGTGAGGTTTACAAATCACTATACTGTCCTTAAAACATCTTAGCAGAGGGTCAAAAAAAGAGGAACAATGCTTTATTTTTCAGAATAAGTATTCATAAACTAGCTTTATAGTTAGTATTAAGGAATATTTTAATAGGTGTTTTATGTAATAATGCATAATCCCCTAAATAGGTCCAATTTATGAAGAAAGTCCATAAATTTAGGAGCAGCAAGGCTAAATATGAATGCAAATGCCATATTGCAATGTCTGAAACATAACAGCTGAGAGGTTTGAAGGAGGCAAACATCATCAGCGCAACATCAAAAAAAAACAAACCTGCTGGTACCGAATGTCACCATTTTGCTATATGTGTTTTTTACTAATTAAGGGGTGCAGAAATTTATATATATATATATATATATATATATATATATATATATATATATATATATATATATATATATATATATATATATATATATATATATATATATATATATATATATATATATATATATATATATATATATATATATATATATATATATATACATAAAATTATAAACATGCATGTGTGTGTGTGTGTGTGTGTGTGTGTGTGTGTGTGTGTGTGTGTGTGTGTGTGTGTGTAGCCCCTAGATGAATTGAGAGGATAATCTAATAATAGAGACAATGTGCAAAGATGAACTGCTAAGCCTATTTAGTCTCCTTCAGGGGCAGCTCATGCTATTGGGCTGCAGGACTGCAGCCCCCCCCCCAGTTGTACTAAAGAAAAATAAATGAATAAAAAACAAGAAAAAAATATGTAAAAACAAACGCAAGTCCCTGGAACTCATGCATGCACACTCACTGCATTTCCCGAGTCCGAAACTTGTGCATGCGCACTCACAGCATTTCCTGAGTTGAGTCTGGACTGCTACTGAACCTGTCCAGAGCATGTACACAGAATCTGGACTGGTGGTAAGACAGTCCGGACTCAGAAGAAGGCCTGCAACAGCAAAGATCCCAGACGTCTATGCAGTTATAACTGTGTAGACTGGAAGGGGATCAGACTGCAATGTCTGCAGGCTGGAGCCTGCTCTTGCAAGAAGGACAGGACTTTGGCTGTCTTGCGGGGCTTTTGTGTTTGAAACTGGGAGCTTTGGCTGGCTGGCAGTAATGAAGCTGCTTTAAACTGAAACTGCAGGTACTAGTTTTGTTTATATGGAAGCTTTGTGTGTGTGTGTGTGTGTGTGTGTGTGTGTGTGTGTGTGTGTGTGTGTGTGTGTGTGAGAGACCTTGGGAGTAGGTAGCAAGAGCTTGAATTCCCTACCCACCACCACTTGTGAAATGTTTGCCTCATTTCTCTCTGCATAAAATCTATTTTTTCTGGATTTTGAATTCACTAAATAATGACAGGCATTTGAATTTCAGACTTCATATTTTTCAGAAAATACATAGCAACACAAAGCCTTTTATTCTAGGAATTTTCTGTTTATAAGATCAGTATTTGAAATGTGTCCCTATTTTTGGTGCTGTATCCCCCATTATTGGCTTTGTCCAGGTTTTTTGTGCTGACAGGTTGAGAGCTATGGTGAAAACTGAATTGACAGAATATGTTTGGGGGCTGTATTCCCCCATTATTGGCTTTTTCTAGGTGTTTTGTGCTAAGAAGTTGAGAGCTATGGTGAGTACTGAATTCACTAAATGATAGCCATTTAAGTTTCAGTATACCTGTCTTTCAAGGAACAGCTGATTTGGTCTAGTGGTATGATGTTCTGACTGTAGTGCACAGGGTCCTGGATTCAAGTATGGGCAGTGGAATGCATGATGATGACATAGCATTTTATTCTAGCAGCTTTCCAAGATTATACAAGCAATGTTTCAAATGTGTCCCTAGTTTTTGTGCTTTTGCCCCCCCCCCAATACATTTTGGCTTTTTCCAGATTTCTTGTGCTTCAAAGGTGAGAGATACAGTTGAGTGTTTAGTGCATTTTACAAGGAGCTGAGATCTTGAAGAGAAGTTTAGTGCTGCTTATGCTGTGGTTGTTTTTTGTTAATAGCACAACAGATAGTGTACTCGCTTTTGATGCAGAAGACTGTGAGTTCTACTCCCACAGTATATAGATGCATTACTGTACTGCGTTGTACTTTTAAAGAGGGTGGATGCTGCAGTCCTGAGAATGTCCTCTTTGGTGGAGATACCTAGTAATGATGAACATGTTATCAGTTTGCCATCCATTCCCTATTGCAATATTACTAGCTTATCATTTTTTATTGTAGCATAGGCAATTTATTCTTCAAGAGCAACAGGCACTTTATTTGCAGATGAAACAATGAAATATAAAGTTTTGTGCTATCAGCAACCTCTTCATTAGTTACAAATCTCTTTAATGTAGAATTATTTAGATGACTTTTACTTATGCAGAGATTGTGCATATTTACTTATACTGATGGATTGTAGAAGTTTGATTAGACTTTTATGATGCAAATGTTCTGAATTGGGCAGTTTTGTCATTATTGGTGCATGCATTTTGTTTCACTGTTTACTGGAAAAATGTTCAAAACAATAAATTTAAAATGCCTCTAACAACTGCACTATATTATACAAGGAATATAATTTAATACAATCAGGAAGGTGTATCAAAGAACACATGTATGTTTCCTGTGCAAGGGGTCTATGATTTGAAAACAGCTCAAGTTAATCTTTATCTGCCCCTGGCCAGATGTATTTTGTTTGAATGTGGGTTTTGATGCTGTTTCAATGAATGTGAGTTTCAAGGGCAGAGACATTTTAATGCTAAGTCTGTTTTCATTGTGAAACTACATTGCTTTGTTTAGCAGATGTCTCTTAGTGTTTGCGCTATAAAATCTAAAATTAAACTTTTAAATGAAATCCAAATCATCGTAGAAGTAAAGCAGTATGCACATTACAGTGTTTATGGTAA
This sequence comes from Protopterus annectens, assembly GCF_019279795.1. NCBI lineage: Eukaryota > Metazoa > Chordata > Ceratodontiformes > Protopteridae > Protopterus > Protopterus annectens. The sequence continues at coordinate 608,382,653 of NC_056730.1, read as the reverse complement.
ATGGGGCAAAACAGCCAAGTAATGGGACACTGGAATAGCTTCAGGGGGGAAGCCCCATTCAACCATGATTTTGTGAGGGGGAGAGGGTGGCAAACTAAGCCCTGGCTGAACTATACCTCTCAACTGTCCAGATTTTTGTGGCATGAATAGATTTTTGCTTCTTATTTTTAGTTTGTTCCTCAAAGCATTTGTGGTTTTCTGGCAAATCATTTAGGAATGAAGTCACTAAATAATGACAGACATTGAGTTTCAGACTTCATACCCTTCATAAAAATGCATGCTGAAGCAAGACCTGTCATTCTGTCAACTGTCTAAGTTTATACAAGAGTGTTTTTTAGTACAGTTTGCATGTTCCCCAATATATTTGGTCTTGTCCAGATTTCCTGTGTTAAGAGGTTGAGATGTATAAACCACTTTATAGAATTAGGTATTTCTAAACCTCTCAACTGTCCCTGATTTTTGGCTCAAAATGTTGCTCTCTCCCTAATAATCCCTCTGCAAAATGACAAATTTGGAAGGAAACGTGGAGGGTTTACAATTAATAAACAATTGTAATGATCTGAGTAACAGATTACTTTTAATTTCAGAAATGCATGTAGATTCTCTTATTTTATCAGCTGCTCAAGTTAACACTACTAATATTTAAAAAGTGTCCCTTCTTTGACAGGTTCCCAGCTGTATTGTGTGGCTATTTTATATTTTTGAATCACATTTTTGGTCCATTTTTCATAAAATTGTGGTTTTTCTAGCAAATTAGAGGCAAATCATTAAAGACTGAAGTTAGAAAACAATGACAGACAGTTGAGTTTCAGATTTCATGCCCTTCAGAAAATTTATACTAATGCAAGACCTACTATTCTATTATCTTTCCAAGTTTATAAGAGCAATATTTAAAAATTGTCCTTATTTTTGGGCCTTTGTCCCACTTCTATTTATGGCTTTGTCCAGATGTCTTGCTCTGAGGTTGAGAGGTATGACAAATGTGTCAGGGCCACCACCATCAGCCAGAGACATTTCAAATTGTGACATACTTGCACCCCACTCCCCGACGTAGTGACTCTGGATGTGTCCAAGCAAGGCAAGGAACAGTTATGCAATGTAAGTGTGCAGAGTATCCTCCCATCCAAGGTTTTCACAAGTACTACAGTGACTTTACATCTGTCCTTGATTTTGCAGAATGTTCTGGTTTTCTGTCATATTTTTATATTGTGGATTTATGCTTCTTATTCAGAAAATACATGTTGTTGCAAAGCCTGTTGCTCTCTGTTTAAGTAGCAATATTTTAATGATCATCAGGAAGGCTTGTCTGACATTGTAAGATGCAAGTAAGCTTTAATAAGTATACTGTTAAAGAATTACCAACATTGAAAGCCTTTTTGTTGCCATGCAGAGAATATTTACATAACTAGATTGCATATAAGGCTTAGGTATTGAAATGCACATGACAGTATTTGTAATAAAGGACAGGATTACAGTATTTTCAGAAGCTCATTACATTTGTTGGAGACTTGCAGTCATCCTTGCAGGCTTTACCTGCAAACTAAACAGAATGCCAATCTATCATGTGTGGTCCATAACCTGTGCAGTAATTGTTTAAGCTGTTCATTTTTTACATTAATCATGTTTTCCCCATGAAACAAGTAGACATTGTTGCCAGCCAGCAGGTCTTTTTTGGCTAAGAAACATTTTTACAAGTGGGGGTATCACAGAGATTGATACTTTCAGCATGTTACTTAATACTTTTATAAAGCAGAATATAAATTATAATTAGAACTGCAGTGCAAGAAGTGATTTGATCTGAGTGCTGCATGTTTTTATACGTGATTTTGACTGGCATTCCAGAAATGTATTTAAAAATAATTTCTTTTTTCATGTCTCACAACCTTTTTGTTTCCAACTAGATATTAAGTAAGCTGTCATGTAGCCAATGCATTGAAATATTTTTTTCTTCTACACTTCATTTTGTCTTGATTGGACTCTCATAATGACAGCTTGGTACCCAGGGCAGTGTATTTAATTACATTTCCAGTTTTTGCAGTTTTTAGCATAGCCAAACCCCTTTCTAGATGGGCACACCCCCTCCCATTGGCCGCATCCATTCAGCTGTCTCCTGCCTCCCCCCTTTGATTTAACACCCCCAGCCACCACTGGTCTCCTTGTTTACCAAATCTATTATAATCATGCAATAGCCATGTCATTGTTTTACTCCTGTCATGGCATTCAGTAAACACATTTTCTTCTCTGAAGTATGCATACTAAGGTATGCAGTTAGACTATCTAGTCAGGGGTTCAAACATAAAAACATGCTGCAGTTGTACTGCTAGCAAACTCTACAGTAACTTCATCTGGTTTCTAAAAAACAACTGAAAAAGTGTGGCTAAAACCTTTTGTCACAAGCTAACTTCAACAGAAGATGGATGCAGGAACCATACCTGATCAAAGACTTTTTTATTAATTTATTCATTGGTACAGAAACATATTGGATTGTTTGCCTTGATCTTTTGTTACTTTTATTTTATCTTTATGGTATGGTCACACTACTTATAAAACTGGAGGAAGGGATAATTTATGAAGACCTATCTTAAGCACAGACAGGTGGCACACAGTAAAAAAGGAAAACAGTTAAACATTACAGAAAAAGAAGAAAGCTCATGCAGATGGATCACTGATTACTGGTTTAGTTCCTCACAGATATACAGAGATAAGTAGTAGGCAAGCAAAAATCAGGTAGTCAAGATACAAAAATATTACCTCTGGAGAGACTTGACCCAAGGAAAGAACTAATAACAGAAATCCAAACAGAAGAGAGATGCAACAGTACTCCCACACTGGATGAAAGAGGTTAGGCATTAGTATAACAAGAAATTTTGTATATGACACCTGTAGATAATTACTGAAACATAGCTTCCTTATGTAGCTGTGCCTTAATAGAATTTTGTTGCTTGCAGAACAGAGGATTGATGTGGTTTAACTTTTTTTTTAAATGAACCATATTTGTGGTTACTACCACAAGTGTTTTAAAAGGGCATTGCATGACTCAGTTAAGTTGGTATTTCTTGAACTTTCAAGAATCTGAGTCACATAAATCGGACCAGATGTGTATATGTTGTGATTGCCATTTAACTCAGTGAATATTCCTGTTACCAACTTTCACTTCTTCTAAGTCCTAAAATCTCCCCAAAATGTCCCTGTCTTTTTAAGTTTAGTAATACTGCAGATAAAAGACCAAAACTTATTTCCAGCTACCCTGTATTTTATTAACAGATTCTTTGGAAGGAGCTGTGTCCCACAACAGATTAATTTCAGGTTTTAGCATTTCTTAAGCTAATATGAGACTCTTGCAAATTGGAATTTATGCTAATGAAACAGGCTGGGAAGGAAATCCATCTATTTTAGATAAAATGGACAGAAATGGCAATATACTGATGCATCACACTCTACAGTATATCACAGAGTCAATTTAGATTGTAATAGACTCTCACTAGGTGTAGTCAGTTAAATTTGTAGGCATTTATGTGTCAATGAAGTAGTCAAAACATACCCTGGGATTCAATAAACTCTGTGTAGGCTTCATGCAGAGCCTACTCAAAGTGTCACCATGGACACGATGGTTGCTCATCATGCAGCATAGCACAATGCATATTAATGAGGTGTGGCCTAGGCAAGGTTTCACAGCTCACAGCAGTGTTGCTTACTGTGAAACCTCTTAGGTAAATGCAGGTAACATTTTTGTATAAAGTTGCTGGCTGCAAAAGCTTGCAAGTGAATGCAGATAGCAATTCCGTGTAAGTCCAAGCAGCTCTGGTGCATGAATTTCTGCGAAATGCCATAATGACCACCAGGACTGCACATATCATACCTCTCAATTGTACCTCATTTGGCATCTTAGAAAGTTCATGTTGCATGAAGCTCCACATTGAAAGGGTCTGTCACACATCCAGTGTTATGAAGTTTTTCACTGATATCCAGAGTAAATAGAAATGAGTCACATTAATTCATTGAAAGATCTTTTGGGTAAGTAAAGCCAGCACATTTTAACCATCATATTACCTTCCTAGTTTCAAATGCTAGTAAGCCATTAGTATGTTTTCCACATTTTGCCTTATTTGTTCCACATTATGAGAGCTACTGTTCTTCATTTTGGAGATGGACAGTTGAAAGCTATGACACAGATAGCACTGATTCTCCTCAAGGATTGTATGACAGTATGGCATTTGCTTTACCTTTCTTTAGTTTTCTTCATTTAAATTTTTTTTTGGCTACTGCTTCTGAGATGCACCATGTACCACAAACACAGGAAGCGGAGAACCTGGACCAAAAGAGTAGTAACATAGGGGATGTAATGAAACTAGTCTGTTGGAAGTGTATTGCTGCTTTGTGGACTGGCATGGCCTTCACTTTTGCATAAAACAGATACACAAAGACCTGTTAATCCAGTAATCCTGAAATTGCATTGCTAGCCAATGTTGCTCACCATTGCACACTCCTGAGAAACATATTTGCATGATGGTAAGCATTGCGCAATATTTTCAAACACTGTGCACACACCCAGTAAGCATGCAATAACTGAAATTTGTGGGGAAAACTTCAGGATACAAAATGCAATTTGCAAGAAAACCTCATTCTGCATTGGGCTTGATTTCTGGTAGTCATGGCTGGTGTTTGTGGGGAGGGAGCACACTTCTCTAAGTTCAGAGGCAGGGTATCTAGGAGTCCAAAGTATTTGTTGGACTCCTAGTTAAGCATCAGGGACCTTGGTTACTGCACAGAGACTATTCAGGCTCAGAATACAAATCTGAAGCATAGGACAGTGTTGACCAGTGCTACAGATATCCCTTGCACTGATGATCAATGTTGACACCATTTCAATGAACTCAGGAGGAGGAAGAGGGATACCCTCTACCATTGGATCGGGAATTTAGGACTGGGGACACCCCACAGATGTGTAAGTATCAATTACAGTGACTACTTGTAAGAGTTAAAAGCAGAATATAGTCAAGACTGGTATTCATAATGGTATTCTGTCTGTTCTGGTTTTTCCGCAGCTGCCACAGAGAGAGTTTTGAATGTGAGGACCCATGCCGTGAGATTGGCAAGGATGAGAGAAGCATGTGGTACATATGCATCAGAACAGTACTGTTATTATAGTATTAAACGTTAAAAACAGCTTATTTGATATTTAATACAGTTGTATCAAATTGAGCATGCATATCTCAATGGTAAAAGGAAGTATGCATGCCTTAGTCTATAGCACAAAGCAACAGTTCGATATTCTCAAATAACAGAGAGAATGCATCTTTCAACTGTAAAAGGAAACTATTCATGCATTAGTCTGTAAAACAAAATAACAGCACAGCATTAGAGAGTAGTCAGAGATTGTGGGTTCAAAAAACACCCTTCCCAAAAATATAATACTGTTAGGTTTTCATCATTATTGCACTGTAATTGCAGACCTCTCCAGCAGTGGCACAAATGGCCTGCTGTAAACTGTAATCAGTAAAATGTGGACATGCATATGTGCAATATCTGCACACATCAAGGATTGCTTGCTGCAGTCTGCAGTATAGTGTGCATCTGTTATGAACTAGGTATGAGCTGTCATGTACTTCTGCAGTGAACTGTCATTATTAAAAGTAATAAATAAATTTGTTAGGAGTTTGTAGTCTTAAAAGAAAAGGTAAGATAATAGAGTCAGATAATTGTATCAATGTGTTGTATGCCACATATGAAGTTATTAATGTTATCCTTTTTTAACCTCACCCCAACTATTATCTTCTCTTATGTTATTTATTTTTTGATTTTTTTAATTTTCTTCTTTTTTCTTTATTTTTTCCCTACAGCACAATGGGGTAGGAATAAACCTGTCCCACAGGATCTTCCTGCCCCCACTCCACTGACTACAGCACTGCTGCTCAGCACATCTGGAGCACAACCTAGCAGCACATCCTCTGCTACCCCTGCACTACCTGTGCCATCAGGTAGTTCTGCCCTACAGGACAGGCAAGTGGTTCCCTCCAGGAGCAGTGGTGGAGGTGGTGATTTTATCAGCTGTGAAGAACTGCCAGGGTTGGTATGTAGGATTGTGCAATGTACTGTTGGTACATGTCTATGCCAGATGGAGTGCCAGCTCTCCATCCTTATAGAAAATACCAGTAGGAGACAAAGATGTTGGGCACTGCAGCCATTGTTGAGGACTTGATTCACACTGTCACCCAGCTTGATGTCCATGGATCCTCAATGTCTCACCCCAACCATAGTGTTCACCCATCTCCTGTGTCCTTCACCATCCCTTTGTCTTGTCTTGTATGTCCTGTCAGTATGCTTCTGCACCTACCAAACTTACCTTACCCAGACATATCTACATTCCTTCCCCAACACCTGTCTCTCTCTCTCTCTCTCTCAAAAAAATATAAATAAATGAGCACCTTTCCCACAAAAATATTCATCCCATATATAGCTCTCTATTTTGCACACATCTTCTTGATGCACTGGATTCAGTCCAATTGGCTATACAACATGATTATGTTGTGGTCACCCCTCTCTCTGGAGGTGACATTGCAAATTCAGGTAATACTCTGCACATATAAATCATGTTGTACTGTTGAAAACAATGGGTAACTATGGTTCTTTCCTACCTCCCTTCTGCACATTCCTGCCCTGCTTTCACTTTTTTTCCCTGCTTGCTCCCCATTTCACCACTTTCCTATCTACCCATTTTTCTTTAAAGAATGATTGAGCAATGGTGCACATTGTGCACCAATTTGCAGCAATGGTAAATAGCAATATATGTAAATGTACTTAAAAGTATTATAGACACTTGTAAAAGTACTACCTACACCCATATTCAAACCCAGTACCATCTGCCTCCAATAACAATCCATTAACACCTGCTGCCACAGAGTTGTTTATGCAGCAGGTGTATCATATATTTCATACAATCAATAGTAAACATCACACAGTTTCTGAAATATTTCCCTATGTTCTTCACCCTGTTTCTCCACATTTCAGTGCAGTCCTATAATCACCATTTCTTTATGTTTTTTAAATACATATTTAAATATTATCCCTGCTTTTGAGCCTGTATGGTTTTGTTCAGATTTATAGCTCTAAGAGATTGAGAGCTAGGTTCAACCTACGTGCTCCCCATTTTCACCACTGTCCTAATAGGCCCATTTATTTTCTTTAAAGCATTTTTGCATGGGGGGTGCAAGATGGGCACCATCATGCAATAATACTTTAAAGAGAAACTGTACTGTAGAACTAATTCAAATTATTAGATGCAGATCTATTTGAACCTAGTACAATGTGGATCCAAAAAGAAGGTTATTACTGCATTAACACCTGCTGCCACACAGTCAAGTAGTAGGTATCTGTTAGAGACCCAGTAGTAACTGTTAGACTTCAGAATCCCAAAGTGCATAGGTATGCGCAATACACCTGTTTGCATTTAGGTAAGCACTGCGCAAACTCCAGCCGCATTTCTAAAGTGTAATTGTTTTGTAGTCTCTAAAATATACCTGATACTTAACCGACTCTGTGGTAGCAGGTGTTAATACACTTAATACAGTAATACATACCTTTTTTGGGCTAGATGGTACTGAGTTTGAATACAGCTTGATATGATACTTTTAACTGCTTTTTCATAACTGTTGCTGCGTGTTGGTGCATAATGTGCACCATTGAGCAATAATTCTTTGAAGAAAAGAAATGAGGAAATTAGAAAAGTGGTGAAATGGAGAGCAAGCAAGGGGAGAAAAAGTGAAAGCAGGTCAGAAATGGGCAGGAGGGAGGTAAAGATCCAAAGCTATCCATTTTTTCAGCACTAAAAAATTATCATATTATATGACTTTGTAATGTCAACTCCAGAGAGAGAGTTGAACACAACACAATTATGTTATATAGCCAAATGGACCAAATCAAGTTGTCAAGAAGACATGTGTTTAAAATAGAGAGCTATGTATGGGACATTTTTTTTTTTTGGGACAGATGCCTTTTTTTTTTTTTTTTTTTTTTGGAGATATACATATATATATATATATATATATAGAGAGAGAGAGAGAGAGAGAGAGAGAGAGGAATGTTGGGGAAAAGATGTAGGTATGTCTGGGTCAGATAGGTTGGGTAGGTGAGGAAGCAGACTGATAGGACATACAAGACAAGACACAGGGATGGTGAAGGACACAAGAGGTCAGTGAATAACATGGTTGGGGTGAGGGCGGGGACATCGAAAACCCATGAATGTCAAGCTGGGTGACAGTGAGAATCGAGTCCTCACCCACTGAACCTGAACAGAACAGAATACTATTATGAATACCAGTGTTGACTACTTTCAGCTTTTAACTCTTGCAGGTAGTCACTGAAATTGATACTTACACATCTGTGGGGTGTCTCCAGTCTTAAATTTCCCATCCAGTGGTCAAGGATATCCTTCTTCCTCCTCAAGATGTCATTGTAATGGTGTTTACATTGATCACCAGCACAGGGGATACCTGTAACACTGGACACAGCCCTGGCAACACTATCCTATGCTTCAGATTTGTATTCTGAGCCTGAATAGTTCCTCTGCAGTAACCTGGGCCCATGATGCTTAATTAAGAGTCCAAAAAACACTTTGGACTCCTGGACAGCCCACCTCTGAGTTCAGAAGCATGCTCCCTCAACACAAAAACCTGCCATGCCTACCAGAGATCAAGCCATAAGTAGACTGAGGTTTTCAATTGAATTGCATTTTGTATCCTGATGTTCTCCCACCAATTCCAGTTATCACATGGTTACTGGGTGTTTACATAGTGTTTGAAAATGTTGTGCAATGCTTACCATCATGCATACACAGTATTTGGGAATGCACAATGGTGAACAGCATTGGCTAGCAATGCAATTTTAGATTTATTGGATGTACTGGTCTTTGTGTATGTGTTTTAGGCAAAAGTGAAGGCCACACCAGTCCACATAGCAGCAATACACTGCCAACAGGCTGGTGACATGATATCCCTTATGTTACTACTTTTGTGGTCCTGATTCTCCACTTCCAGTGTTTGTGATACAGGGTGCATTGCACAAACAGTGGCCAAAATAATTTAAATGAAGAAACCTAAAGAAAGGGAAAAACAAATGTTGTGCTGTCATACAGTCCTAAGCTCTGAATATCATGGCATGACTTGTGATGTTCACCATACATTTGGACAGTAAAATCCTGTAAGAGATGTTAGAAAGTAATCATACACAATGCAGTTTCTTACTTCACAAACCTCACAAGAGATAAACTTCTGACATATTGATGCTATCAACTGTTGAACTTTCTAAGGCCAATATAAGTTAAAGATGGGTTCATAGGGTTACCACCTGTCCCACTTTGTGAGGGACAGTTCCTCCTTGGGCAGTTGTGTCCTGACAAAAAAAATTGTAAAAATGGCAAATGTCCTGAGATTTTAGGACAAAATTATTTCCTATATTTTATGTAATAGTTGCATAAAACAGTTATTCTGTATCTAAAATACCTAAATGTTATAAGAAACAGAATAAGCAACTAAAATGCTACAAGAATAAGCTTTTATTTAGGCAAAAAAGTTAAGTTCTATCCCTTGTACTGACCGTGGGTATGTGTCGGCCTGTAAAATCTGATGTTTGTACCAAAAATGTCCCACTTTGGCCATTTGAAAAGGTGGCAACCCTATGGGTTCAGGCGCCTAGGCAGCGAGACATTTCCCTGCGATACATTTTGGCTGGGGACACATGGCTGAAGTGACATTCAGCTGCAGAGAAATATGGCTGTTTGAAAATTCCATGTGGGCAAAGAGAAGAATGTGTTGTCATACCTACAACTTCAATAACCAAATTCACAGGGGGAAAACAAACAGCCATATTTCTCTGCAGCTGAATGTCACTTCCGCCATGTGACCCCAGCCAAAATGTATCACAGGGAAATGTCTCACTGCCTAGGCGCCTGAACCCGTTAAAGATACAATAATCAGTTAAACACCACAAATGTAGATATACTAAGCAGTAAGTTAACTATGCACTCTGAGCATCAGACACCAAGCTTTTGTCTCCCTGAATCCAAAACATAGAAAACCAGGGATATGGCACAGATACCATCACTTGAACAGGGTGTTGAGTGGTGGTCATTACAGTTTACAAAGGGATAATACACATTGTGGTTTCTGAATTCACAACCCTTACAACAGCATTCATTATAAAGTTGTGACATTTGGATGCTCTCAACTGTCTATTTCCAATGCCAACATAAGTCATAGATACAATAAACAGTTCTCCAACACAAATGCAGATATAGCAAGCACTAAGTTAGCTATGCACCCTGAGCATCAGACACAGATTTTGTATCCCTGAATCAGATAGTTAGAACACATGGATATGACACAGTTATCATCACTTGCACAGGGTGTTGTGTGGGGGAGTAGGAAGCCTAGGCTGACTCAAAAGGTCAGTAATTGTGTATAAGTAAGAAGGCAGATATTTGGACAAAACAACAAATGGATAGATAAAATGATTAACTGTTGTGTGTGTGTCTGTAGGAGTCCTCCAGGTGAAATTGGTGTGTGAGTGTATACATGAACATAGGCACGCTGAGTGCTAGCTCTGCATCTTGTTGTGTTGGACAGGCATGCGCTGTGCATGGTAGAGATGGCAGTTCATCATTGTTGCCCCAAATCACTCTGCCAGGAGTTGCACTGGCTCATTGACATCCAGGAGCATGCTCAGATACAGTGCTGCTACTGGAACATCACTGCTGTCTGCTGGAAGAAGTCCCTTCATGGGAACACCCAGGACCACGTCCCCTTGGCCTGCCACATCTGTGTGTGGACAACACAGTCACTGATGTAGCACTGGAAGTACTGCCACTATGGGAGTGTAATTGGGTATGGTTACATTGGCTGACAGCAGATGATATGGCTGACCTACACCCATGAGGATGCCATTCCCCTCCCAGGAGACATTCCATCACAGATGCTGCTCATTCCAACATGTCATTCATCCGATCTTGTGAATCGGAAACACAGTGGAGGCAGTCACACATGTCAGACTGTGCTAAATCCACAATCCTTAGTGTTTGTCTGGAGCACCTATGGGAATGAGCATGTGCCTCCTGTTAAAATTTGCAATAGTATATACTCCTGACAGATACCCATAACTAGTTCAGACTGGTAGGACATAGATAGAAGATCACACATGTTGCATAATGTTCACATATTTAATACTTATTTAATATTGCCCAGATAAATTGCTTGTAAACTAAATCAAAAGCTTTATGAAAATGTAGAAACAGGGCAGAATGCGAGGTCTGATACATTTTAACCAGCTGTATAATATTTATATAAAGTCTTATATAAGGTCTGGTTGCTTCCTATATTTCACAAATACTACCTGCATAGGTGGTATTAGTCTTTCAAAGCAGGCCCATTACCCTTAATAAAAGGGCACTTGTTATATAATCTCTTGGTCTAAAGAGGCATACAATAGTTATAATAGCAGTTATGTCAGTTTTTAAAAAGCTTTACAAAAGTCAGTGACACGATTTTCTGAGCTTGTTACTTTTCCAGCAGCCACAAATTAATAGCTGTACCAGTTTCCACTGTGGGATATTTTAAATAATTTTACATCTTGGTAGATATTACACCCTACAAAGTGGTCTAAGTTAGCTGCATCAGGAATATCCATTACCATTATATCATTTATGTCCATAATAGCAGCATGAGCAGATCTGACCTTTCAGATGTCATATTATGCTTTCAGGTGCTTTCACATTAATTTTAACCTGCTTGTGTGGTTAGAACTATTTAGCCTGTGTAGGTGGCCCTTGGTTTTTGTTTTGAGATTCCATGGCTTCTCTTTCTTGCTGCATTTCATCCTATTCTATTCTCATTCTAATTGCGTGATTCAGGGGGTAAGACTAATGATGGAAGGAACTAAGTTCTTCCTTTCAGTTTCTTAATGTTTTGTTAGTCTTTCCAGTGCCTTAAAAATATTCCTTTCAGACTGAGTACCTCTCTTGTTTCTAATATTAGTGTTCTAAAATATTATAAGAACCTCACCCAAACATCAGTGATGCTCTGTAATCTTCAGAAGTCTCCTAGACAGTTGAGATATGGGAATGTGAAACTGATTCCTCAATGAAATAATGAACTTACTGAATCCCCCCCCTCCACATGAGACAATAGTAGCATAGCTAGATTCTTTTGAATGCAAAGCTTTTCAAATGTCATTTAATAATATTTCTGTCATTTACTCTGAATAGCTGCACAGATGTCAGAATGAAAAGATTTCTCTACAGGAATCCTGTTTATAAGTGGGATCAGCATTGAACTGAAATCTAATTATCATCCATTTTAAAAGCACTGTCCTGGTGAAAGTGGTAGCAAGCTGACCAGGGTAGACTAGGTTTATCATTTCCAGCCAAGAGCCCTCAGTTCATCCTGTGGTTTCCCCAGAGATTCCTAGGTAAGATGATATAAACCAACTGTCATATGTTGGGTATACCCTGGTGATTTCTGCCAGAGGACTGTACTTATGTACACCTTCTGTGTAAGGCACCCCTGTGGTATCCTTACAAGGTGCTTAAACTTCCTCAACTGACTCCACTCAAGAAAAAATCATAGGCTGCACTCAGGGGTACTCAGAGGACCTCTTGGATTACTATGCACCACAGTGCTCTGTAGAACAGTGCACATTACCTCTGGACTGACAAACTGAGGTAATGGTCCTCGTACCAAAAGTGGTAGGACAGCAAGCCCTATTTAAAGAGAGGTCACTCTCCTAAGCCTACAAGAGAAATCTTATGCCAGGGTGTTGGTAAGGAAATTCTATACAATAACTGTGTCTCTGATTCAAAATAAGCAATGCAGATTCTATCCTGGCCATAGAACAGTGGGTTGGCTCTTTGTAGTTAAAAACTGGAAGTGTCATGGATGTCTACAGACATTTTAAAGAGTTGGATTAGGTATAATACCACAGACTGGAGTGACCTACGGGAAGTATTACAACAGTAAATGGGTTTCAGGGTTGCTGTTGTGTTCCATTCTGTCCTTGCACTTGAAGAGTAAGAGTTTTATTCACATCCTTACATTAAATTAAATGTGAGAAAATTGTCTATGATTTTGCCAAGACTCTAGCAAGATTATATATTTCTCCACTTGCTTATGATTTTCACAGATGGGATATCAAGGTACACCCAAGGTCTGAAGTCCATCAAATGTGGGAATATAAATGTAGCTTCTTATCCCATTTGGAGGTGTGATGGTTGCATCTTTGTGGTTTGCAAGTGCTGTTGACCTCTAAGCCTCAATTGACTGTAATTTCTGCATCATTGTGGTTTACAAATGCAGTTTCCATCTAAGCCTCTGTTGGCTGTAATTTCTGGTGCACACCAGAATACTTCAGTGTTGAATGCCAAGTGACTGGCATAAAAATCAGCATTTCCAAGTAGGATGTTCTGTCCTAAACAAATGGATTGCTCTCTTCATGTGAGGAAAACAGCTGATTGTCTTGTTCAAAACTGAATGTAGATGTGATTTGAAGGGTGACCAATGTGCTGGAAGACACAGTTGGCATAATGGTTAAGGTCTTTGCCTTCAGGTTTGATCCTGACCTCTGACCAATGCCTGCATGAAGTTTGCATGTTCTTGTGTGTCTGTGAGCCCACTCCCTAAAAAAAAGTGGTGTTTCTACATCAGACTCTCTCAAGAGTGGTGTTGTGTGCAGCAGCAAAGACTCTAGATGGTATCTATCAAGGGAAGACTTGTATAGATCAAATACTTTGGACATAAACTGTGGTGAGCAGTATCCTCTAAATAGGAAAAATTGGATCACTGTCTGCATGCCATGTCAAGGGCTAGCCACTCAAAGGTGTAAAAATTGGTTCTAGATGATTTGGTTGCATTGACTAATGTCAATGTGTCTATGCAATGGAATTAGTACTGCCAGTGTCATACCCAAATGTGATAGGAATGTGAGGTGATTCATAGTGTGAATCTCAAATCGAAAAGCAATATATGTCTCTTACCTCACCTGTGATCATGAGCTTTGGATAGTTACTGAAACAAAGAAGTTTTTGATAGAAAAAAATATTTCTTTGCAGATCGGCTCATTTTCATCAACTAAAATTGCCTTATTAAAACAAGAGTGCTGGTGTCAGACAGTTTAAATTTGGTTGAAATGTTCACCTATGACATCTGCATTATCTGAAATGAGTCCAGATTAGTTAACTAAAAAAACATTTTTTTGGGGGGGTTGTAGATTCACAAATACTGATCTGTCATTATAATCACTGCTTTCCTTGAGCAAATGTCATGTAAATTGAATACACCAAAACAGAAACTCCCTTCATTGATGAAGTTTTGTAACTCTATGTAAACTGTCTTGGCCAAGTGATGTTTAACTTTTATGTCAGCTGAGGTTTCGGCTTAGTACCCTGCAAGAATCTGAGCTTTTTCTTAAAATGTTTGAGAGTTTGAAATATGCTCTTTTGTTTAATGGGGAACATAATCCCTCCAAGTTTCATGTTATGGCACTACAATGCACTTGTGCTATTACAGTACTTGCTATTGTCGCACCTTGTTTTTTTGCCTTCATATATCTTATGTGCCAGACTGAATCTTCCCAGTCAAATGAACAGGAAGTGGGGAGGGGGACTGGTTTAAGCTTATCTTGATATTAACTATTTTGCTGACAGTAACCCGGGTGACCCAGTATCAATTAACAACTTGAGAACTGTAATGCTGACAAGGGAGGGTAGAGGGAATGATTGGCTGAGTCCAACCCACACATCCTGGAAGGAAGAAGGAAGCCTATTTTGTTCCATGACTGGCTCATACATGAAGCAGAGACCCAACAAGTAGCAATTGGGCTGTGATTGGGCTGTGATGTCCATGCTCACATAAGCACCAATCAAAACGTAGCTGCATTTGATAGGCACATGAGACTGTGTACACGTATTGGGATGGCATTATGAGAAAATGCAGATGTCAGAATGCCATACTGACCAGCAAGTAAGGCAGTGGAAAAACAAACAATGCTGTTTGGCTGACTGGTTGACAGCATTCACATCACTCAACTCTCATTCCAAGCCTTTGGTTGCTGAACAAGATAAGTCACCATAAAAGTTAATTTGTTTATGGAACCCAGGAACTCTTTTCACAGGGTGTAGTAGGGTACACACAAACCAGAATCATCAAGGAATGAATGAAAAGTGAAGTGGCTAAGGGAGGCTGGTGATCAACAGGTGTGAGGGCAAAAAATACCACAAAAATAAGTAAGTGCACTTGCCAGGGTTCCTTGTGAGCAAATTGATCCTTAATGCTAAAACCCATTCTGTTCCAGCCCAGTGGAACAGGTAACAAGCTGAACCCAGCAGTTAAGTTGATTGACTATAGGCAGGATTCAGTAAACCCTGCACAGCTCCCTAAAACCATGTTCATGTCACAGTACAAGGTGCACAAAATAGCTCTCTGATTTGTATTCAGTAAGTGGCTCTATATGATATGTACAGCTGTGCAAACATGGTAAACAGCATGGCATGCTATTTACTGCATAAGCAGCTGAATTGAATGCTATTCAACAAATTCAAGATAGTGGAGCTATTCATGAAGCCATTAAGCAATAATGTGCACTCGGTGTAGTCTTCTGCATTGCATTTCAAAGCCTATTGGAATAGAACCACAGAAATTATACTAGAGGGAAAGAGTGTTAGGAGCTGCTGCTGTTCTTCTGCATTATGTGGAACAGACTCGAGTCTATGTTGCTGCTGATAGACCTCAGGTAAAAAGGAGAACTGGGCTTAGACACTGTTTGTAGATCAATATGTATGTATACCTTTAAGAAGCTTTCCATGGGCTTGCACGTGTATAAATACTGAACATGTGCGAGCCAGACTACCATTTTGTAGAGAGGTGTTGGGATGTAAGCACGCATGTATGTAATGGTCTGTCATTTAATCAGTTTGTCTATATTTTATGTTGCTGCTATCCATCCTAATGTGTTTCTGTATAATAAAGCATATATATGAACTATCCTGCCTGGTCTTCTTGTATCATAACATAGGATGAGCGATATGGTGTCAGAATAGGATCCAGAATCAACACCAAGAGGCACTCAGTTAATGCTGGAGAAATATAGAGGAATGGATCATCCCTACTACATGTATAACTCACAAAACAGGTCAGAAATTAATTCCAGGTACTAAAACTTGCTTAAATGATTTGTTATTCTAAGAATATAAAAAGAAATACCCAGAATGCTCAAAACAAATTTCTAGTTAAATGAAATGTCCAAAACTGTGACATATTGATAAAAATATTCAAAATAGTTACGAACATGTTTAAAATAATGTCCGAATTGCATAAAATGTATAAAATAAGGAAAATGACTGCATTTTTTGATATGTGCTACTTTTTTCGCATTAATTAAAGCTATTCGAGATATCCGAGGTATACCGAGTGTTCACAAGTTTGTGCAGTATTGCAGTACTGTTAATTCGCAAAATACAGGTATTTCAAAGCATATTTCACAAAGTGCAGTTTTTCAAAGAGTTTATTGTGCATTAGAATGGTATTACAAGTACCTGGTGTGTGTGCATGTTAATGCATAATTACAAGGGCCATATTTCAGTGTGTTTAAGCATACTTTGTTTGCATGGCTGAAGGATTTTGAAAACCTGGTCCACTTGTATTTGATAATAATATTGCAGAAAATTAGGGAGTGTTTGAGCAAGAGTGATATTTTCATACAAGCTGCATTTTCTGACAAAGATGCATGTACAAAGGCATTTATTCTGCTTAATTTAGGAGATTCAGAGGTCATAGAAAGAGGCCATTTGTTTGTATATGCACCTGTTGTGTTTGCAGGAGAAGGAGAACACCATCATATAGTGGTACCGGCTGAAACAAAGGAAGAACCTGAGTGCTTAAAATGCAAATTTAGAAAAATGTGTAACTCCCAAATGAATACTACAATGGAAAGGCACTTATTTTACATAAGGGATCAAAAGCCTGGGGAAACTTTTGCAGCATATATAACTGACTTGAGGAAACAAGGCTAAAATGTGCAGATTTAGTGATTTAAGGGATGTGTTGATAAAAGACAGACTTGTGTGTGGTATTAAAGATGATGCTGTGAGAAAGATTTTGCTTCATGACAGTGATCTGAATACGGCTATTGAGATTTGTCAGATATATGAGCTCACAGAAAAGCACACAGATATGCTTACAAATGATAAATGCATGCTTTCAGTAGCTTCTAGTACTAATGCTGATAGTATTCAGCATGTGGTTATAAGAAACAAACCCAAGCACATGAGTGTTGCAGGACCTGCAGCAACCCCCTGGTAGACCCCATAGCTTTCTAGCAAATTCCAGAGCATGCACGGTTTCAGTGAAGCACAAGGATGAGCCAGCAAACTCAAAGCATGTGCCCTAACCTAAACTCATAGTCAATTGTCATTATTGTGGTGGCAATCGTGTCTAAAAGAGAAAACTGCTTAGCTTTGGGTCAGCAATGCCACAGATGTAAAAAGTGGAATTATTTCCAAAGATTTTGTACATCAAAAGAGGCTCATTCTTTTATTAAAAGAGAACATTCAAAGAGACAAATTGATTAGAAAGCTGTGACCCTACTTTTTATGTTGCTGTTGTGTCTGTGCTTAATGAAACAGTCAATGCAGTAGATTTATGGGCAAAGAATGAAGTATTTTGCACTGTTCAGATAAATGGAAGACCCATAGTGCTCAAAGCTGACACAGGTTCAAAGTGCAATGTTATGTCAGCAGAAACATTTGTTAAAGTATGTGTTGGTGAGAAGCTTGATTTGGCAAAGGGGGGATTCAGTAATCCTCCGTGTAAGACTAAGTCTTACTCGGAAACGGATGCCTAAGAGTATGATGTCAGCGCTCCATGCATATTCATGAGGGTACGCTGACTCAACTCTAAGGCTAACACGGACCATGTAGGAGTGCAGGGGATGTGTCAGACTGCCGAGCAGTCCAAATGTCCATGCCCCTGCAAGTGCCTAAATCTGCAAATGTCAGCAGATATGAGCGAGTCCGCTCAAATGTGTATACCCCCAACACTACACTCCCCCACATTCAAAACCCCTGTACAAATGAAATAAAAGGTAAAACAATTTTTTTTTTATTATTCCCGAAATAGCAGCCCGTATTTGCGCGTGTGTGTGCAGGTGTGCCCATTGCTTAGCTACAGTAAGCAGTTTAGACATCGAAGAGGATAATAAACTACTAATATGCAAATTAAGCCAAATTGCAATACTGTAGTGTTAGAGCCTTTGCGCAAAGAGGAGGCATTCCCGGTTCGAGTCCCATCACTCCCCTTTCCATTTTCATTAGGAAATCTGTGCATAAAAATAATTCCTGACATTTACCTTTTAAATTCTATTAAAATGCATTAAAATGGCCTATGTAGTAGTGAACAATATTTTAACTATATATGAGAAGGTGAAACGGTCATGCATACTAATGAATGCATAAGTAACCTATCTTAAGCAATGTGAAGCACTGCTAAGCAATGTTTACCAGTATTAAGCACATTTAAGAATAATTGCCCATAGCTAAGCATTGCTTTAACTAGCACAATGGCTTTGCGCGTAGCTGCGCATCGAGCCAACTCGCACATACAAAACATGTTTGCATGGAGCTGCGCACCGCGCCAACTAGCGCAAAGTTGGGCAACATCGGGCAACATACAGCAACGTACAGCAACATTTGGCAAAGTAGAGCAAAGTCGGCTAAACATAGCCACACCTCCTAGCTGGTCAGGCCAGTAGTAAAATAAAAAGCAATAACAGGCTTTGAACCCGGGATACTGTGCATCATAATCAAAGTACAGAACCACTAAGCCATGACAACTTGTACTGTTCATGCACTGTCAACACACATATACATATTAATGAAAGTTTACTCAGTGCTAAGCAGGTTTGCACTCAGCTGAGAATTTTCAAAACCGGCCAATCACAAATAAGTGCGGGAAATGAGCCATATTTAAGCCCCATAGGCAGGAATAATCTCCATAACTGGTTGGAGCTCCCATCTGCAGTCAGAATGGCCAGTGCTGGAGAGGGCTTTCATTTTTGAGCACAACGGTGGGGCATTGAGGAGTCAAAACTGATGGTTTGGCTCCTTGTCCATCATCATGATGCAAGACTCCTGCAGGGCCAGTTCCAAGGCACGGAGTACAAAGAGGAGACTTGGAACCATCTAGCACATGATCTCACCAGTGCCACAGGCGTCCCTTGGACTGGTGAGCAGGTCAGACACCACCATGCAGACCTGAAGAGACAGAAGCAGGACCAACTGAACCAGTGGATACAGGAGGCCCGTGGAAATGATAATGCCCCACTATTGAGTAGGTATCCATGGAATGGAGTATGTAAGAATAGCTATTGTAGTCTATATAATGGACAGGTATGTCTCAATATCCCTTCATTTACTTCACAGCTGCAGGTGTCCGTGCTGCGAATCAGCAAGCCTATGCAGATAGGCTGCTAAGGCTGCACCACCAGGCAGGTTAGTAATTATTCTGCATGTATTGTTATATAAAATAAGTGAGAGAGCCTGAAAAAAAGTGTTGTAGCCCAATAATAAAGGCATAAAATGCCCTGAATCATTTCTCTGCATGTACTGTTATATAAAATAAGTGAGAGACCCTGAAAAAGAGTGCTGTAACCCATTAATAAAGGTAAAATAAGTCCTGAATAATATCTCTGCATGTACTGTTATATAAAATAAGTGAGAGAGTCTGATAAATAGTGTTGTAACCCATTAATAAAGGTATAATATGTCTTGAATAAGTCTTCTGCATGCACTGTAATATCAAATAAATGAGAGAGCCTCTAGAAAAGTGTGTAGTGTAATTAATAAAGGTATAATACCTGGAGTGTGTCCGTGTCACTTACTTTGAAATGTAGTTGTACTCTTGCATTATATAAATAGTACTGTTGTATTAAGCGTTGTCAACCCACAGTTGGGCAGGCCCATATAAAGTGGATGAAGGGAGTGCCAGTAGCTGTGAAGCATATATGCAGTCCTTAGCAGTTGGTTAATGGCTGGCATGCATAGGTAAATCTGGCACACGAGTAGCTTGTTAATGTGTTCCCCAGAAATGTGAGTGTGCTGCTAGAAATGTAAGGGGCTGTAGAAATATAACTGATAATGTCACGTGAACACATCCAGATATGTAGATATATAAAAATAAATAAAATATATAAATACGTAGCAGTAACATCTGCATCCTGGACAGTTAGTATGTCAGATATACGTCAGGTATATAAGGAACTAGCCAAACCCATTACACAACTTAATGCACGTTGCCTAGTGTAATAATACATGTAGGGGATATACACCTGCAGTCAATAGGAATGTAGTGTAAACTATAAGTACATATAAGATGTTAATGGAGGTATCGTTTTACACCCTACTGTATGTGCATAAACAATGCAATTCTACACCTCAATGGGTATGTCTAATCTCAAAACATTTGTTGGGACATATGTCCTATTGTTCTATAAATATCTGCATTTACTTTGATGCATGTGCCCTGTTTAAACACCACAGTCTTGGTGGCCTGTTGCCACCAATCAATCCTGCATGCTGTTGGAATGCCCACCGTTGTTCTATATATGCATGTGTTATGCTTGTTGTTCAACTGTTGGAACTCTGGTGCGCTGGGTTAATGGGAATATTACTGCATGCTGTTACAACTAATTTGGAATGCTGTTGGCTGTTACTAACCCATAATGTCATTAAATCCTCCTAAAAATAGAACATATGGGAAGGCCGGTCCCAGTGGACCCACCTGTCCCACCTCAGCTGGTGATGGCACCTGGCATGCTGTTGGAATGCCCACTGTTGTTCTATATATGCATGTGTTATGCTTGTTGTTCAACTGTTGGAACTCTGCTGCGTTGGGTTAATGGGAATATTACTGCATGCTGTTACAACTAATTTGGAATGCTGTTGGCTGTTACTAACCCATAATGTCATTAAATCCTCCTAAAAATAGAACATATGGGAAGGCCGGTCCCAGTGGACCCACCTGTCCCACCTCAGCTGGCGATGGCACCTGGCACCAGCAGGTCCGGTGCCCAGCCCGGGACCTCCTCCTCCATTGGCTCTGTGCCACCTTCGGGTGGAAGCACTGCAGGGGATGGGGCTCACCCCCCCACCATGCAAGCGTGGCCAGAGGAGGGCCACCTATCACCCTCCGAATGGTCCGAGCTGTGGTGCGTAGGGAGATCTGGCATTCAGTCACTGATCCTCTACGCCCGCTCGAGGCAAGAGGGGTGCGACTCATGGGTGAGCCTGCCCCACCTACGCAGCCCCCAGCACAGCCACCCTCTGGGCTGTGAAATTGCAGTGGTGACTGCCCATGAGTGGGGATATCAGTTCCATTGTTGCCATCTGTGGGCTCATGGGCTTGCAATTTCCAAACATCCTTCCCCGTCAATGGTGTTCACCCACCCCATGTGTCATATTCCGCCCCTGTATGCATCTTGTTTGTCTTGTCTATTTACCTCCCCAACCTACCTCCCCAAATATACCTACTTCCCCTACCCCACATTCCACTCTCACCTGTAAAAAAAAAAGGGCAATCTGCTCCCAAAAAAAAAATTACGCCCCATACATAGCTGCCCATTTTGCACAAATGTCCACTGGACACAGAAACTGTAATTTAATTGGCAGTACAACATACTTCGTTGTCCCCACCCCTCTCTCAGGGGTGGAAGGTTTCAAATTTCCCTCCAAATTACTAGTATATGCACAGCTGTTGCTGTTAAAGAAATGGGCAGCTATGGATCTTCCCTACACCCGTCCTGCACATCCTGAGCTGTTTTCCCTACTGTCTTACCCTCTTTGTACCCCTTTTTTACCACTTTCCTATCACCCTATTTTCTTTTCTTTTCTTTCAAAGAAATTAGCGCAGGGGGTTAGCGGGAGTAAGCAATTTTAAGCAGTAGTTAGTGGGCTTGCATGAGTGTGCACATGTGTGCGCTTAGCTAAATACTGCTAAGCGTCACGCAAACCCATGCAAACCCGCTTGCAACTGCTTAAAAATGCCTTAGTCACCCTGCATATGAGGGCCCTTGTTCTGCTCAGCAGCAAAATAAAACACCACTGTTAGTCTCGAACCACGGACCTTAGACACACTAGACTGCATAAAGTACCACTAGGTCACAAGAGATATACAGCAGGTTGTTGCTGAAATATATATATCATGCATCAGAATGTATGAATGTCAAGGAAAGATAAGAATGCCATAACACAAAACTTGTTCTGTAGAACTTCACCAGCAGCTGTTGTGGAATTGCATTACATGACTGTGATAACAGAACCACACATTCTAGCAGGAAATAATTTTACTGCAGCACTCTACAACCCCCACACAGTATCCCACCCAAATGTACAAATTACCACTGTGTTTAAGGTACAGCAAGGATGTAGGTAGGCATACTCAGTACTGGAATTGTCCAGTTTCCATGAGCATCCTGTGATAATGTCAACAAAATAAAAAGCACAAACTGTGCAGAAGTGAGTACATTAATATCCACAGTATAGCAGTTCCCAAACAGTTCATGTGCCAAATCAAAACATCTCAATAACTACGTATGTATGGCAGCTAATTGTATAAGTAGAAAATAAACTAAATACTCCCATGTAGCTTGTGTTAGCATTTGTAGGGGTGAGTACAATTCTAAACTGTCAACTGTGTACTGGAAGTGGCAACATTCAGGTCTGAGTACAACATTCAAATCACTGGCTACACCCCTAGCTTCATATATAAGAAGTATACCAACCTTCTGACTTACACTACTGTGTCCACAGCAAACAAGCATGGGCCCCACTTTGGAAAGCTGAAAGGCCTATGCCTAGCTGACCTAGAAATTTATAGCATTGCATTGCTATGACAGTGAGTACTGCAATTACCACACAGCAGGCTGCATGCAATTACCAAATGGTGGCCACCAATTGGTACAGAGGTCATCACATGCACATGTGCAGATACCTCTAAAAGCAGGCTGTACTTGCTGTCCACACATGCAATCATTTCATTGCAGCCATGGAGCGAGAGAGAGAGAGAGTGAGAGCGAGCAAGCAGGAGAGACACAGAGACACAAACAGACAGACAGACAGACAGACACCGGCAACAACAACAGCAACAACAAAAAAATCAACATAAAAAAAAAAAATATATATATATATATAAATAAAAAAAAATTATTACTACACACACGGAACGTAATAATACAAACCGATACTAAGTAAAGGTATGTAACTGATATGTATTTACTGGCATGTAGTAGATGTTTTTGAAAAGTACTCTACATACTTTGAATCATCCATATGTGGCAGTAGTACATATTTATTCACAGATACCTGCATAACCGCTGCCATGGAGAAATCATTGTGTAGCTGTGTGCAGTGGGATATGACTGTGATATATGTAGTTCAGCATTAAATGTCAAACATCTGATCCATGTTATCTGTGTTCTGTACAGTAATGTGTACAATGGCTGTTTGGGGGAGTAGCACATACAGTTATATAAACAAGGATGTGACAGAGTAACAAATGCATGATAGTCATATTAACGTGTAGCTTAGCATTGGCAACAGCTGTACCAGGCTAGTATGCTAATCTAGCATTTGCAGCTATATATACACCCTCTAATATTACTGTGTGCTCACATGTGACACCTGTTCATGTTGCAGCAAGGCCCAACAGGTCAGCCGTGAGGTCCATGGACGTACAACAGTGTGGACCTTGTGTGTGTATGGCACACACATACGGAGACATCTGTCTGTGTCAGATATATTAGCATCTGTACATGTGCATAGAGCAAGGGACATACTGCAACTGTTTGCGAAGGGTGGACATATATATGTTGTTGAAGGTTGTTTTGTGCATACTTCTATGTAGGTTGTAGTGTGCGGCAAACAAGACAGCATACAGTGCTGGTATATGACATGTGGTGGTTAAATGCTGTGGGTATGAATTGTCAGGTTTGCAGTGTTGCAGCCAGTGAGGCCTGCTAAAGCTACATGTGCTAAGAACACCTTCAATGCATTCCGCACAACACTGTGCAATATTAGTACATAACAGTATAACTCGCAACCTTCGCATAATAGATATTCCAACCATGAAAGGTGGACCGTATATGTGCCTATATGTATATCTATATCTACACCAATGTATGTTTATATTTATGTGTGTGTGTATATATATATATATATATATATATATATATATATATATATATGGATTCACTTTATAACCTCGAAATGCTGAAATATCGAATTTCAGTATCTCGAGACAATAAAACCGAATCCACAAAACACCGACAAACAAAAATCGCGAAACCACATAACCGAAAACACCGCACACACTACACTAAACATACAATAAAACACCCACATCACAACATAAACAAAAAAACAACACACAAACACAACTCACACACACACACATAAGCAGGGGGGCAAGCCACACCCCCCCTACTTATATATACTAACTCCGAGATCGCACAAACACAACACAAAAGCTCACTCACATACGCACATTCTCCAATCCCTCACATACACTCTAACTCCCACTCAAAACCCTTACAAAACACTCACTTACCTGACATAACACCTACATCCAAACACGGCACCACGCACCAACAAAACACAAACCCGGACATTACATAGCGCAACTTCATAACCGCGAATTCGACATATTTTCGACATACGTCAAATTTGCGATTATGAACGTTCGCTATTTTGAACATTCGACTTTATAGCTTTGAGATACTGAAATTCGACATTTCAGTATTTCGATGTTATAAAGTGAACCCATATATATATATATATATATATATATATATATATATGTATGATAATATCATATATATATATATATATATATATATATATGTATATATATATATATATATATATATATATATATATATATATATATGGGTCTACTTCATTTGCCCTAAAGCTCATTTGCCCGACACTCATTTGCCTGACACCATTTGACTGAAAGCTCATTTGCCCGACAGTTCATTTGCCCGACAGCTCATTTGCCCGACAAGCAGTATTAGCAAGAAAATGGAATATGCACCCCTCCCCACTGTAGTGCGACCCTGGAGTTAGAATATATAGGTAGGGGGGCACAGCCTCATTAACGGGGGGTGTGGGGGGTGAAGCCCCCCACTTACTTATCTATTACAAAGCAATATTACATCAAAAGGTAACAATATCATATGAAATAAAGTGGGGGGTGAAGCCCCCACCCCACCCCTGTGGGGGCTGTGCCCCCACACCCCCCACCTATATATTCTAACTCCAGGGTCCCACTACAGTGGGGAGGGGGGAATATTCCATTTTCTTGCTAATACTGATTGTCAGGCAAATGAGCTGTCGGGCAAATGAGCTGTCGGGCAAATGAGCTTTCAGTCATTTGGTCTGGGAAAAATGTTTGTCGGGCAAATGAGCTTTAGGGCAAATGAAGTAGACCCATATATATATATATATATATATATATATATATATATATATATATATATATATATATATATATATATATATATATATATATATATATATATATATATATATATATATATATATATAGCGAGAAAGAGAGAGAGAGAGAGAGAAAGAGACAGGGTCATATTTACTGCGAAAGATGCCTGGTGACAAAGCCATGGACTCAAGCTCAATGTTGAAACTGCATTGGCATCCCTTCTGGCAAAAGCTCCGTACCCATGAACTTACACCGAAAGTGTGATAAGAGACCATGGGACACAGGTGGACAGTAGTCTCCCCTTTGATAATCACAGTGACACACTAGTCATGTAATCTGTTTACCTGCCACACCTCATCACAAAAGGTGTGTCATCCAGGGAAATATAGGTCAGTGTTCCCCTCTACTCATCACACATAAAGCCCATTATAGAGTATAATGCCCCATGTGGTCTGTACCTCACAAGACATCCACAGCAATTGGAAATGACAAATACATACCTCACAAAGAGTAATACCAGCCTCAAACAGATGCCCTGTGCAGAACATCTCACAAACCCACAACTACACTGTGTCGCATTACACCTACCCAGAGGTGACCTCTGCCTAACATACTAAGCTATGTAAAAACCAGAGCTGTTGCACATGCTGCACGTAAACAGATCACAATCTCTATGAGCTACACGCTCTAGAGACCCAAACCTTTTGACCACAATAAACAGCACATGCTGGAGGGATAGATTCCCATCTCAGAGACATCCCATACTTTGGAACAAACCAACTATCCATAGCAAACAAAGCTTCTAATTAGCAGTCGTCATAAATAATCATGAAGATTGTATGGGAGATAGTGACTACACCCAGGCAATCAACTCTGTGTCTCTGCTTGACAGGGCCACATGAAATGCAATGACCTGTGTGTCAAAGGCCAGGGTAGCTTATGGCTAGGCTTCTATAGGCCCTAGGGCCAAAGCCTCTTACCTACCTATGAAGTGATGCACACCCACATGTACGTGTTGCAATAATTGCTATGTGAGTTTGACTGAGTGTGATGGTGACTGTGTTGGTGAATGTGTCAGAGTTTGGTTTATGTGTGGTAGCTTAGTGGGAAACTGTTTCTGTCATGGTATTATGTGTCCTAGCTGTGATCCCAGCAAAAGATGTGTATACAATTGCTAGGCTGAAAAAGCAGTATGCCATACATTCTGACGTAGTCCCTTGTTGTCGACTGGGGTGCCCATTGTAGGCTAAAGCAGTACATGCATGCTTATTGAGTGTTACTGCTGGCGTATCCAACTCCTGTATGAACTGTAGTACTACCTGAAGCTGTATGTCTAAACAGCGTATGGTGTACGTCCACATTTATTGGAACCACTGTTCCATGAGTTCCCTGTAGTCCTCACAGATTACATACCTCAGGCATACGGTTTCGTAACTACTGGCACACAGTACTGTAAGGTACACAGGTAAAGGTCACCTGTGTTGCCATACCTATGTGTCTGGTATGTATGTCTGATGTGTGTGTGTGTATACCTGTACCATGGCCTCGGTCATATGTGTGTTACAGGATATAACTGCGTATCTAGCAACATGTATAGTGTAGTACAGCAGTATGCCACCTATATTCATGAATGTGCACATATGTTAGGCAGGGGTCTACCATCACCGACTAGTGTGGTATACTGGTAATACTGTCACTGGACTTTACAATCATTGCAATGGATTACATTTTTCATGATGCATTAGCATGATATATACCTCCTGTGTCTAGGTTGTGCATTGTGTCGCATACAGTGTGCCAAGGACTGTTGTATAGAATTACATACTGTTGTAAGTTTGTTGCTGTGCAAAACGTGGTTTGATATATAGAGTGTGCCAGGTACTGTCAAGCAGTTGTGAGTTGAGAACTGACATGTGGTATTGAAAGTGTGTATCTTCTGACAGCCAATAGGTTGCTATATATGGCAGTTAATTGATATCTGTACATTAGAAATATACGTGTGCCTCATGACTTGCTCACACATATTGTTTCATTGTCTTCCAGGTTTATGTCCCACCATCGTAATCCCGCCTATAGCACGGCGGAGGAAGAGATTATAACATCCAGCCTGGTGCAGCAGTATGCCCTGCTGTTCTCTAGAACCAGCCAGGACCAGCATGAGTGGACTGCGCTGTGGCAAGAGCTTGTCCATCAGGTAAATGACATAGGCATGCATAACCGGACATATGAGCAGGTACGCCATCACTGCAGTGATTTAATTAGACATGTCCGGCAGCATGCGTCTGATATCCGCAGACAGCAGCTTACCACAGGTGGGGGGGGTAGCCATCCACCCCCCCCCACCAGAGTGGAGGAGCTGCTCCTGAGCCAGGTGGCTCCTGGCCAACAACAACCCCAACAACTAACGTGTGTCATCATGGAGGCCAGAGTCACCCAGCAAGCTGACATGGAGCATGCAGGTAACATGGCATAGCTGTAGACTACTGTTACCTCTATTGTTAGAGCATGCTTATGTGAGATGTGTACTGTGTAGTTAGATGATGTGGTGCCTAGTGTTGTGCAATAGTAATAATTAGGAATACAATCTGTAGGCCTGTGACTGTCAACCGTTGTACTACTGTACGACTGCAAACACACAGTAGCAATGCCACAGTTGTTGCCACTGACAAAGTGTCTCATACCCTTGTAGGTCCCTCTGGTGTGACAGCAAGGCAGCCGACCCATACTGGTGAGTGTGTTCTACCTTTAATACTGCTAATTAAATGTGCATGTCATAGGTGAGGTGTAGGCCATGTACACATAACACACATATGAATAATGTGGGCTGTGGATGTTTGCTGTGAGACTATGCACATCCCAGTAAAGTGGATAGCTGCCTAAAACACATACAATACACAGAGCATTCCACAAAATTGTGGCAACCCTGATGTGGACATTGGCTAGGCAGAGTCGATACACATGCACACAACATACACAACATTGTCATACGCAGTACACGTTAACATGCTACATATGGCGTATTCAGATGCCTGCTGTAAGGTCACACTACAGTATCCCACACTTCATCCACACAGCACACATAATATACCTGAGCAATAGATGCCTCACATGTGGCTGTGCGACACTCTTCGATATATTACACATTCATGGTAGGCAATGCCCCCTATTGTGCACCTTACAAACCCATATAACAACTGGCTGTGAAATGGTGAATGCAGCCATGGTACTGCAGTTCCGGTACAGCATGGTATGTGCTGGTCTGACACACATTAGTAGCCTTGAGTGACCACATGATGCTGCATGATGATGGCTCATGGTAGTACACCCCATCCAATTACAGTGACCACAGTACTATACTTAGCATTACCTGCTATGCACCTCACTGTTGTGTGTGTGCAAACATAGGCACCTATAAACAATATGCATAGCAATCACCATTTGTACAAAGTGACACATATATGTCTTGTAATGTTATTGAGTGTGTAGGTCACATGATACACACTGTGTCTGTGTGATGTTTAATGTTGCAGTTGTGTTGTAGCATGGCATGTCATGTCTGGCACTGGCATGTCCACAATATGTCCTACACTCACCATAACCACTGTACAGTGGCCATGTTGAGCAATGGTATTCCATCAGGTAAGCATGCACCACTCATCCTGTGTGTATACATAGCATGCATGTGCTAATCCTGTGTTCACAATTATCTGCTGAAGACACATATGCTCTAGTCAGAAATTGATATCTATGTGACACACAGATACACATCCAGCCATGGTATGTATACCGGTGAGAGATGGCACACAGGACATTGCAGAGCTTAGAATACTTGCACAGCACTGTCGTGTCCATGTACATAGTGCATTCCAGGGTGAGGCCAATCACTGAACAACAACACACATGCATCAAAGACATGTATAGTGTTATTGGCAAGGGCTGTCAACACCCGCACTGCATGCTGTTGGGAAAAACACATCCTGCATTCTGACACGTGTGATATAACTGTTTGCCTTGTGATACTGTACCCCACCATCACCTGCCATTGGGTATGTTCTGGATTGCTGGTGGTGTGTGTGTGTGTGCGTGTGTGTGTGTGTGTGTGTGTGTGTGTGTGTGTGTGTGTGTGTGTGTGTGTGTGTGTGTTTTAGTGATGAGTGCATTTGTGTGCATGTGTGCATGTGTGCATGTGTTCATGTGTGCATGTGTGCATGTGTGCATGTGTACATGGGTGCATGTGTGCATGTGTGCATGTGTGCCGACATCATGTACAGGTCGTAAAGTGTGTTTCCTGTCTTCCTGTCACAGGTGCTGAGTTTGGGCTGGTTCACTACAGCAGGGAAACTGATGTCACTGAGCAAAACAGTGATTCTGATGATAGGTGTGTTGAGGCGCATGCATGTTTGCCAGGGTCTGTCGTTGGGCCACCAATCAACAGTACACAGCTGTCCACCCCATCCATGCATACAGTCATACTGACAATACATCCATCACCAATGCCCATAGCCGAGGAACAGCGTACAGTTGGCACTGGCCAGGGCAGTATGGTATCCATGGCACATGCATCCCAACACAGCAGCCATACCCAGATGTCTGGAAGGGTGCCACATAGGCAGATGTCCAGGGGTTCTCGTATGAACACTGCTGCTCATCATGCCACTGGCAGACGTGCCACAGGTCTGACAACGTCATGCATGTTCCAGGCTGTCATGGAGGCACAGGCATGTATGGAATGGTACACCAGACAGGGACTAAGGGCACAGAGGGCACATAACACCACCGTCATTGACAGTATCCTTGACCTAGCAGGTGCCATCCATCATTACACCGAGGTCACTGATAGACGCTGGGGAGAGACATTAGATATCCTCTGCAATGTCATGTCCATGTGTCAGGACAGTGCGGGATGGTTGAGTCATCGACATGGATGTATGCCAGCAACATCAGCAGCTGTCAGTCGCCGCAGATGTCCCTCAAGCCACAGCCGCTTTCGTAGTGCCAGTACCAGCCCCAGCAATGTTGGGGGTGGGCTGTCCATAGAACATCCTAAAAGACCATGTGCACGTGGCTCTGGACAGTCCCAGCAGGGACCTGTGTCCAGTGTACATCTATCCACCTCTGGGGATAGTACCCAGTCTGGCTTAGTACCTGATAGTGTCAGTAGCACCACTGCCAGGCACAGGTACTGTATCCATGGCCAGAGACAATGATCTGTAAAGCCTTGCAGGTGAAGTCTGTGGCTGTCCCACAAATACCCGTATATGGCAGCCACATGGTGGAACTGTATGCATGCAGACACACACACATACTCCAGACACCTAGGGCTAACACATACCCACACACATTACATCAACATTGGCCCATTCCAGTATTCTTGCCCCTCACACACACACACACACACATACATGTTGATTGGATGGCTCACTGTAGGCCTCTGGCAAACCAACAACACACCCTGTGCATATGATGAACATTGTGCTGCCTCCTGTCATCTGTAACATCGATGCAGGAACAGGCTACCATGGTGCTGATGCACAGGGTGTCTTTATAGCAGTATAGCAATGTTAGCATGTTGTCAGCAGTACAGTGTAATGATATGCTTGAAGGTGTAGCTGAGCAGGCATGATGCATTAATGCTATGATTATCATTGTAGTGTTGTTTACACCAGTGTTGGTTCCAATTGTGTATTGTCCGGCCACGTGCCACTTGGCTGATGTGTGCAGTATTGGCAGCATGTGTTAGAGAGTGAACAGTATGTGTGGGATGTCTGTAGCACATATTTGCAGGTGTACAGTTGTGAACATGGTGGAGGTGCACTGTCTGCATGTACGTGCATAGTGGACACATGGCCAGGGTGACATGCTCTGTATTACACAGTAACACTCCATAGTTTCTATTGGTGGCCAGTATGCATTATACTACACACATTCCGGAACCTGACTACACATGTGTGTATGACATGGTTTGACACTGTGCTGTGAGTGATACTGTTACTATCTGTCATTGTTTTGCATTCTGGTAGTATCCATCACATCCACAGCATGACCATGACAACCGACACACAGATGTAAGACACCCAGCAACATTTGGATCCTTCAGGTACTATACTGTGCCAGTAACCACTGGTATTCACCTGCACCCATTACTGACACCACTCCTGTTTGGCATATAGCTCTCTTAGATACAAGCAATCACAGTAGGGATATGTCCGTCCACGTCTGGTAATGCATAGTGTGGCCTATAATGCATTCTCCAGATGACACACACATCTTCCACAATGGTATCATGCAGACAGATGCCTGTTGTCAAACCCATGCTGTAAAGCTATAAGCCAAACTAAGCATAGTCATCCACCTTTATGGAACATATTATCCCCACAGTACCACATAGATAGTAGCCACCAACATGATGAGCAGGTACTGATGTGTACATGCAACCAAGTGTTACGTTATCTCTCCTTTGTTAATCACATTTCCAAAGGTATTTTGAAATCCCTCGGTGGATCACATAAACAATAAGGGGTCTGCATGCATATCCACAAAGGTTGTTCAATACCTGTTATGAATAGTCATCATTGACAGACTTTGCTGCGTTTGAACAGGTCTGACATATACCTTGGCCATAGACCCTCACACACACATTCCAATAGGAACCGTAATGACTTTGTGTGACACAGATGACCTAGGCCAGGGATCACTGCAGTGGCTGGACTTGTCACAAGCATACAGATGTGACCTAAGGTCTGGGAAGCAGCAGCACAATCAGGCAAGGATGATAGCTGTGTTCTTGGAGAAAGCAGGGTTTATAATAATCATTGAGGTACATGTACGTATATGTATTTGCCACACAGCTAGCTCACATGTGCAATGCATACTGATATGTCATACAGTAGTAAAAGCAAAACCCACAACACATTGACCAACAGTGTCACACACATACAGCGCACACACTCACCAAGTGCAGGATTCAAACCCCTACTTAACTACTTCATGATACTAGAGAAATACACATTAACATGACATGCTATATATATATTAGTGGGAGGTCTCTTTTTCACAGGTATATTTGTAGGATGGTGACATCATCAGACTTGAAAAAGTTTACTTTACCACTTTTGAGGTGTTTTACTACTCTCCTAAAAGGTTGCTTTTTCCCAAGGAGACCGCACACAAACCCACACAGTTGTCCAGTGCAGGATTCAAACCCCTACTTGACCATTTCATGATACTAGAGGTGTACGTATTAACTTGGCGCACTATATATATTACTAGGAGTTTGCTTTTCCACAGGTATATTTATAGGATGGTGACATCATCAGACTTGACAAAGGTTAGTTTACCACTTTTGAGGTGTTTTACTACTCTCCTAAAAGGTTGCTCTTTCCCAAGGAGACCATACACAAACACACAGTTGTCCAGTGCAGGATTCAAACCCCTATCTAACTACTTCATGATACTAGAGAAGTACACATTAACACGACATGCTATACATATTACTGGGCACTCTTTTTTCCACAGGTATATTTGTAGGATGGTGACATCATCAGACTTGCCAAAGGTTAGTTTACCACTTTTGAGGTGTTTTACTACTCTCCTAAAAGGCTGCTCCTTCCCAAAGAGACCACACACAAACAAACACACACACAGTTGTCCAGTGCAGGATTCAAACCCCTACTTTACTACTTCATCATACTACAGGCGTACGCACTATACACATCACTGGGAGTTATCCTTTCCACAGGTATATTTGTAGGATGGTGACATCATCAGACTATACGAAGTGGGTTACATTAGGTGACATTAGATGGCCTACATTGAAGGAATGTCTAAACACTTTGGCCATGTGATCATCAAAGGTGAGTTTACTATCTACCTGTGTCCCCAGGGCCATAATGACTTTCTCTGTACATGCTGGATTACCACCTATGTCGTAATTTGTGTGCACTTTGTTTTACCCAAAGGGGATGACTATGCATTTTTTGCCATTCAGCTTGAGGGCATTGTTTTGACACCAGGTATCTGTCTCTGTAAGACACTTCTGGAGGATGTCTGTGTCAGCTGTACAGTCAATTATAGACCACAGTTACCATTCATCTGCAAACCTGTTCAACCATACACCTGCCGTGCTTGCCTGTACCTCTGAGCAGTATCTACTGAACAGGTGGGGTCCCAGGACCAAGACCTGTGTAATGCCATTTGTGACTGACTTAGAGTTGGAGATGGCACCCACAACTATGAACATGTGTGTTTGATCTGTGAGCCACTTGGCCACCCATCCTGTGACATAGCTGTTAATGTTCAAGCTGGTACACTTGTCCATGATGACAGAGTGGGGAATGGTGTGGTAAGCCCTTAGTGAGGTCCAGGTGGGCTGTGTAGACTACGTTCACCTCCATCTATGTTCATGGTAACTGTTTTAAATACGTTAACTAGAATTGGGAGCCAGGCACTGCCTTTAACAAGGCAAAGTTGTGTAGAACCCAGTGTCTGGAGATCTCCAATGTCTCAGTGTATGGGTTCCATGACAATTTGCTCAATAGCTCTGTAGACCCGGCTGAGTAGACATATTGGGCAATGGTTTCCAGGTTCTGTTTTGACACACCCTTTGTGGAGCTGGATGACTGTTAGTGTATGCCATTCTTTGGGTACATAGCCTGTGGTACGCTTGAGTCTGGACAGTGAATGTAGGTGAGGGTGTAGTTCCTTATGGGCCTAGTGTAAGACACAGCCTGGGACAACATACAGTCACATTGATGCTATGTTCTTAGCTTTGGTAAGGGCTGTCTTTACCTGCATGTCCATGATGTCTGGGTCTCTGCATCCTTCTGTGATGAACACAGGCCCTTTTGGGGGTGATGGGGGGGGTTACACTGAGCTTGTCCCCCTGGATGTGGGAAATGAAAGTTGGTTTGGTGTATGTCATTCCTTTTTTCAGTAGCTGATAGCATATTTGGAAGTTGACACATACATGTCTGGTATAGCTACCGAAGGCTTTGTGGTTGTTATTCTTACTTTCCTTGGCTATTTGTCTTTAGAAACCATCCTTGGATTATTTTATGAGCGATCATTGTTTCTTCCTGATAATGATCAGTGATGCCTTTCCTTTAGTGAAGTTGGATCTATCATGTGTTCGTTTCCTCCTTCTCTTGTCTAGCTTATTTAGGGACAACACACACCTGCTTGTTGTCCTATTTTTGGAGGAGTGCATTTTGGTTTTATTTGTGATGTCTCATTCCATGCATCTCTGTAGATTCTCATAGGATGCACTTGTAAATGATTCTGCAGATTGCATACCATTATCCTGTAGCAAGAGGTCTTTGGAACGTTCCACTTTTGTCTTGGGAAGTGTGCAGTTTGCTTTTGCAAATGTCTTTACAGTGGTTTCATTGACTGGGTATGGGGGTGGGATGTGGATGTCCAGTGTGATTACTTAATGATCTGATATTACCAGCAAGGGGTTTATCTCTGTTGTGGAACACTGGTACCCCATGTTGGTGATGATCATGTCCAGTACGTTGTCACCTCTAGTGGGTGTGCTGACCAGCTGTTCCAGGGTGTTAGAGTTTCTTAACTCTAGGACACATTGGGCAAAGGATGTTGTATATGAGTAATTCACCCACTCAATGTTTGGGTAGTTGTAATCTCCTCATATAACGGTGTTTGATAGGACCTTTATATTTGCCATTGTTCTCTAGAATACTGAGTGAGGTTCCTGAGACAAGGTACATGATCTGTAGCAGGCTACAATCTGATGGGCAGCTTTGTCCAATGTTAGTTGCACTTGCATGGTCTCCAAGGCCTCATGCTGTGCCAGTAACCTGAAGGCGTGGATATCCATAATGTAATTGGCTACACCCCTTCCTTTTGTATTTCACTCGTGGTCTCGGGTTCAAAGGTCAGAGTGATTGTGAGTGTTTACGTGGATCATATCCAACAGTTCTATGTTTGACATAGCTTTGTATGTTAGGCAGTAAACACCTCTGAGTAGGCGATATGCAAGGGAGTACGGATGGAGCATTTTGTGATGGTCTGTGTATGGCATGTATTTCAGGACATTACTGCTCTTTGTGAGGTATTGCTGCTGGCTTTCCAGTTGTTGTAGTTGTCTTGTGAGGTACATAGCAACAGTGGTGTTGTACTCTTTTATAATTCTAGTGAGTGGTGAGTAGAGGGGGACAATGTCCTCTTTTATTCTGCATGAGACACATTTTGTGATGAGGTGTGCTACATAAGAGGGTTTCCTGACTACTGTGGGAATGTGCTTATCACAGTTGTATCCACTGTCCACCTGTGACCCAGGGTCTCTTGTCACACTTACAGTGTGAAGTATACTACCACCTATGTTATAGTTCTTGGCTACAGTGTTTTTAACAAAGGTGATGATAATGCACCTTTTGGCATTGAGCTACAGCCCATGGCTTGGACAACAGCCATCTGTCTCAGTGAGGCCCTTTTGTAGGATGTCCACATCTTTAGTGTTTACAATGATGGCTCCTAGTTTGCAGTCCTCTGGAAACTTCAGTAGCCACAGGCCTTCCATGTTAATGTTTACTTCAAGAAAGTAGATACTACACAGCCTGGGAAGTTATCTAGTCCCATGGCTGCTGTGATACTGGCTTTGTAGAGTGCTTTTTACCTGTGCAGCCATGATGACAGCAACTTTGCAGTCTTCCATTATAGACATGTGCTCTTCATGGGTGAGAGGGGGGTAAAGTTAACACTGATCCTATCTGCCAGGATGTTGGCAATATCAGTTGGCTCTGTACATTTAGTGCCATTGAGCTGTAACTCAGAACAGATCTGAGTGTAACCATGACATGGACCTGTCTGTTGGGCAGAGATCTCCTGAGTAGACCGTATGCAACAGAGTACAGATTGGGTTACATTCAGTCTTGTTGCATGAGGCAACTATTTGAGGCCAGTAATCCTCTTGTTAAGGTACTTCATTGGTCTTTCTAGCTGCTGAACATGCCTAGTCAGATTCATCGCAAGTGTGTTGTGGTACTCCCTGACAGGTCTGATGACTGCTGAGTAGTGGCAACCTCCTTTGACCTACATGCACAGACCTTGGCAGTTTGTGTGAACACATAGCAGGATTTTCAGACCACTTTGTGAATGTGTTTCTGGAAGTAGAGATGACTATACACATTTGTCCATAGATCCCTTATTATCACATCCATATTTAGCCTAAGTGTGTGAGCATGCCCAGTATGACCTTTCAGTATCTTCCTGCCTGACATTTGCTTCGTTTCTTAAAGTGTGTGAGCATGCCTAGTATGACCTTTCAATGTGATGCTGAATGAAATCCACTACGTTTGTTGGAGTTTGTGAGCACGCACAGTATACACATTTATACTATATGTGTATGGTAAATCAAGTTGTATTTTTACAGCGGGGCTCATCTTTGTGTCATAGATCAACAGGGATCAAGCTGTGCCTGCAGGGCTTCCATGAGACACTTTGCATAGACTTAGCAACATTTCTACATACAGGGGGGACAAATATTCTTTGTACATTTCTACCCGTGGGCACTCTGGATTGTTACTGTGGGTGTACATAGGATGTGGGTTTCACCGGACACTTATACACATTTGCTGTGCCTGCACTGCTATGTACAGGACACCATTACAGTCTGCACTGTTGCCTATCGTACTGGCTTGAGGCATACTACTGTACTACAGATCTTAGCGTCCACTGTCACGTATATTAGCTTGCGACTTCATAGCCTAGACAACCCACATCACAATGTCTGGCCTGATGTTCTCTGTCTGCATAGGAGTGTGGGGAAGGTTAACCATTTGCCTCTTTAGGGGCATGATACAGCATTGCTTTGTGTTTGCATTAGTGTACAATTGTCCTGCTGTGTCAGTGCCACTGAAATGCTATCATGGCTTAGTGGTTCAGTACTGTGACTATAGTGCACAGTATCCTGGGTTCAAGGCCTGTCACTGCTTTTTATTTTCATGCTGGCCAGACCAGACTGCTTAAGGAACAGTAAAGCAGATATGAGCATGTTTAACTGACTTTCCTCAACTTGCCCTGACCTTGCCCAACATTGCACGAGCAATTCTGTTTACATATACTAGATATTGGTGAAAGCTGCTTAGCACTGCTTTATATTGCTTAAAACATGGCAATCATGCCTCAGGTGGTGCTGCAGGGCTGCCTATGTCGGATGCACATACTACACTACCTTTACATGTTTGGAAACAGGTAGTGTCAAGTTAGGCATCCCTTTTATTTTATGTGCGAGTCAGAGAGAGGTATCACTTTCAGGGTTCCTACTGAGCCAGTGTATGTGCTATGCATTGCCTCTTTGCCAAGGACAAGGCATACTGGGCATGCCTCCTCCTGCCTACTGGGGCAGGCTCAGGTTGTCCCTCCTCCGAGTTACGCTGTGCCTGTGCAGGCCTTGGCAATGGTGGGGGGCTGTTTGGCCCTGCCCCATGCTGTTCCTGCTGCAGCTGTTTTCACAGGATCATATTGTGTAGCATGGCACATAACATGACAATTTGGGTACATGTAGTTGGTGAGTACTGCAAGGATCCACCAGATGTGTCCAGGCACCGGAACCGTGACTTGAGCATCCCAAACACACGCTCGATTACATTTCATGTTTGTGTGTTTGCCTCATTATGGAGTTCTTGTTCAGGTGTGTGTTCATTTCTGATGGATGTCATCAGCCACGGCTCCAGTGCATATCCAGCATCCCCCACTAGGTGACCGTCAGGGATGTCCCCATTGGCAAATGTCTGGTACAGCTGTGACAGATGCAAGATATGGGAATCATGGTAGCTTCCAGGGCAGCCAGCACACACATTCAGTATTATGCTCTGGGCATCACACATGACCTGGCAGTTGATGGAGTGGTAGCCCTTGCGGTTGATGTAGGCCCTACCCCGCTCCCCAGCTGGTGATTTGATGTGTATGTGTGTGCAGTCAATTGCACCCACTACCTCAGGGTATTCCGCTATTTGCTGTAAGAGACGCATATTGCTGGCCAATACCTTGTGGGAATTGGGGAAATATACATGATCACTGACATGTGCTGACATGGCATTCAGGAACTGGTGCAGTACCCTTGATGCTGATGCCTGTGAAATCCCCATCATATCACCAGTTGGTCTCTGGAAGATACCTGTTGCTAGTATTCTTAGGCCAACACATACCTTGGTTTCCACTGGGATGGGTTCCCCCCTGTTGGTTCTGTGTGTGAGGCATGACCTGCACAGCTCAGCAATTTGCTGCAGGAGCTCTCTGTCCACTCTATAGCACTCCACTATCTCCAGCTCATGTAGCCCCTGGTAGGTTACCCTGGGTCTGTACCCTCTTCTCCGTCTCCTCATTGTGGGTTGCTCAGCAGCATTCACAATGGTACCACCCTCAGCATCTTACACATGTTGCCTTATAACAGCAATGGCAGCCCCTAACATTTTTATGTCTCAGTTTAAGCTTTTAAGTTTTCACTTCTCTTTGTTGACTGCAGTGTTGCAGTGTTTCAGAGAAAAACATGGGGGAATGTTGTTTGCAGAGTTTTAAGTGCTGGGCTGGGCTAGTGTACTGCCTGTGTGATTGGCTGATTCTGATTGATTTCACCTGGCAGCTCTGCTAGTTCTCCTTGGTTAACTTCCTACTACTTCTTTTCCTTCCTTTTCCCTTTCTGTTTCCACAGGGGGCAGCACCACGCAAACAAGCGCAAACATGCGCGCACGAGCGCACATGCATGCACACAGGCATACACAAGCTTACACAGGCTTAGGTGGGTGCACATTCATGTATACAAGCTTAGACGGCCTTACACAGGCTTACACGGTCACACACACGTGCACACAGGCTTAGACAGGTTTACACGCGCACACACGCGCGCACATGCGTGCACACAGTGTAAGTAGCTTTGCAAACAACTTTAGTGATAGCCACAATGTACACCTTCGGTTTCTGGGTTTCAGTTTAGACAACTGTAAACACACCTCTTTTAGTCCTGAGTAACTCACAGCAAACCCATGCCATTCTGCTCCAATAAGCTTACAGTCTTTTTGATACATACCCCCTCATGATGTCACCCATCTTCTACTCTGTTACTCCCCTTATCCTACTCTTACACTCTAGGGACATGGTTCACATAGCAGGAAAAATTGGGATTCGTTATCCTTATCCTCATTTGCATAGGATTGCCTACTAATGCTTGGTTACATCTCTCAGACTGTGCTTCCCCCCTTAGCAAGCACTACTCAGTAGCCATGTTGTCTTCAGCCGGACATTCACTTGCATGGCAAATGAATATTTTGAATTAAATCCATATTTGTGGCTTTTAAATTTTGATTTTCTGATTTGTATTTGCTGCATCAGGTTTTTAGTTAGAATATGTACATTTATAATTATAATGTTTATATTTGACTTCATTATAATATTATTTTTTATATATATATTCTTTTATCATTGTATTTTTAATTCCATTTATCTAATTTTTAAGTGAAATTATATTATTGTATGAATACTTGAGTGTGATGATCATAGTGATGGAAAGAGGGTGTGCTATCCCTTTAAGTCAATTTGAGGAAGTGATGTCATTACTCGGAGTTTTTAAAGCCAAGAGTACTGTTGAAACTTGTTTTGGATACATTGTTTTTGAAGAAGTTAGTCTGTGGACTGATGAAAAGCTATATTTTTAAGGCTTAAATAAAGCAGTTTTGCCAGAGTTTTTTCCAGTTTTCCAGTTTTCAGCTTTCAGTTTTCGCTTATTGGATTTATCTGCTTATATAGCTGCTTAATTTAGGTGTACTCCAGCTGAGTTTGCTGTTGGATTTCCTTTGGGAGTTTACAGGCCGTTGGTTCCCAAATGAATATTTTGAATTAAATCCATATTTGTGGCTTTTAAATTTTGATTTTCTGATTTTTAGTGCACCGCACGTTTGCGCGGTGCTGCGCTACGCTTAAACATCGGAGATCGAGGGGAAAAATTATTTTTTATTATTTTGCAACACATAAAAATGCCAATGGACATATATTTGGCCATTGGCATGCTTCATCAACTGGATCCATCCTTTATTTGGAGCTGTCATGGCTCCATTTTGCTATTTGCAGAACGGTACTGAGTTGCCAACCGAGTACATTTCTACAAATAACACTACTCTTACTCGGACAGGTTAGTGTTTCCTGGATCGCAAATTTACCTCATTTGCATAGCTTTCAGCAGCAAATGAGGTAATTTGCATAAACTAACACTGTCCGTGCAAGAGTCGTTTTAGGAGCTCTCTTGCACGCCCCTGCTGGCTGTTCCTGGATCGCTCGGCAGACATGTTGGCTGCATGGAGTCTTACTCTACTCTTAGACTCCGTGCATGCCTTCGTGAATCCGGCCCATAGTGTGTAAAGCTTGTTGCTTTGGTGGTGAAGAAATTCAAACTGAAGGTTCAGTTGTGCTTTCATGTTACTCTGCTGGAAACAGCTATGACTTTCAATTTTACATAGTCAAAAGGCACGTACAGTCATTATTAGGCCTCAAAGACAGTTTGAAAATGGGACTACTTTCAGTTAATAAGGACATCTGCCATGTAAGCTTGAAAGACAACTGTTCTAATTTTGCCCAGTCTAGGTTCTCTACCTATGCCGATCTTTTTGAAGACAAACTAGGCAAACTCCCAGCTGTGCACTCCATGAAGTTAGACCCTGAAGTCAACCCAGTTGTCATACCAGCCCAAAAAGTTCCTGTAGCTATGCAGAACAGAATCAAGGCTGAGCTAGATAAAATGGTGCAGCAAGGTGTGATTTGTCCAGTTGATGAACCAACTGAATGGGTATCTTCCATGGTGGTAACTCAAAAGAAAAGCTCAGTTGATATCATAATATGTATTGATCCAAGATATTTGAACAAAGCACTGAAAAGACCTCATCATCTAGTGTATACAGTTGAAGTTACTGCTCTTTTGCCAAATGCCACTGTTTTTTCTATTTTGGATAGAAACATTAATTTTGGCAAATTTTGCTTGACTGACAATCTTCATTGCTAACCACTTTCAGTGTATCTTTTGGCAGGTACAGATTTTTGAGAATGCCATTCAGGACAAATTCTGTCAGTGAAGTCTTCCAGCACGCCATGGAAGAAATTTTTTCTGGATATCCATGTGCTATTCGGAGGCAATAGTGAAACCGAGCATGACAGAAACCTCGAAAAAATTCTGGAAAGTGCACGTGAAGTGAGTCTTAAGCTGAATCCTCAGAAGTGCAAGTTCAGGCTACGAGAAGTTGCCTGTGTTGGTCATTTGCTTACTAGTTCAGGCTTATGACCAGATCCTTCTAAGAAAAGAGCAATTCTTGAGATGCCAGCTCCAGACAATGTTCAAGCCTTACAATGTTTTCTTGGCATGGTTAATTACCTAGGCAAGTTCATTTCAGACTAAAGCCAACTTTCAGCACCTCTCAGAGAGTTGACATGCAAAGATGTATCCTGGTCCTGGTTGCAACAGCACCATTTAATGTCCTGAAGCAGAGAATTGCCAGTCCACCAACTCTCAGATACTATGATGTTCACAAACCAGTAACTCTTGTGATGCTTCAAAGTTTGGTCTTGCTGCAGTCATTCTTCAAGAGGGTAGACCAGTAGCCTATGCATCCAGAGTTCTAACCCAAACTAAGATACAGTATGCACAGATTGAGAAAGAGCTCTTGGCAATTGTGTTTGCATGCTCAAAGTTACAAGATTATATTTATGGCCACCCAAATCAAATCAAAACAGATCACCAACCTCTAGTCGCTATTTTGAGAAATCCAATGCATACAGCTCCTGCCAGACTGCAACACGTGATGTGGAAATTGCAAAAGTATAATTTCAATCTTGTCTACACAAAAGGCAAACTTCTTTATCTTGCTGATACTTTATCCAAATCACCCAGAAACACCACTGAACAACATGAAAAGGAGCAACTTGATTTTGAAGTAATGGAAGTGAGACATTTTTCTTCCATGTGTTTTTATGAGCTTAGAAGTCACACAGTCACACATCCAATTCTTCAGAAGCTCAACCTCTTTATCAGTCAAGGATGGCCGACAAAGCAATCTTGTTTACCTCATGACCTGCAACCATATTTTCCTCACAGTGGTGAAATTTTGTTTGACAATGGTATTATCATGAAAGGTCCAAACGTGATTGTTCCAAAATCCTTTCAATTACCATCTTGCATCGTGGCCACACAGGAACTGATTCTACCAAACGAAGGGTGAGAGGATGAATATTTTGGCCTATGTCAAAGGATATTGAGAGAGTACTTTCATTTTCTTCTGTATGTAATAGTACTAAGCCACATCAACAGAAAGAACCACTTCAGTTAAACCAGATTCCTGAACAACCTTGGTCGACAGTAGCTACAGACATTTTCAAATGGAATGGTCAACATTACTTGGTGTTAGTCAACTCATTCATATTAGTTTAAGACTGACCTACTTCCTAATCTGGCATCCAGTACTGTCGTTATTAAGCTGAAGCATCATTTTGCAGTGCATGGTAGTCAGCACAATGTTATTTCTGACAAAGGTACACAGTTTACAAGCCAGTAGTTCAAAAGATTTACTGAAGATTGTGACTTTATTCATGTTACAAGAAGCCCTGTGTACCCACAGTCAAATTGTTTGGTAGAATGTGCAGTTCAAAGTGCAAAACAGTTATTAGAGAAGTTGAAACAAGACAATACCAATGTTTTTTTGAATCTCCTGAATCCCAAAAATATTCCTCATGATAAACATCTTGGTTCACCTGCACAACGGCTTTTTCGAGACAAACCAGAACCACAGTACCAGTCATTAGCAATCTGTTGGTTCCTTGTGCTAAGAACAAAGCAGTGAGAGCTCAACTTATGAAAAGGCATTTGTCCCAGAAGCCCTATTATGATAAGTCCAGCAAACCTCTCAACCCATTACTTGAAGGGGAGATAGTGAGGATGCAGATGTCCAAAGGTTTT
Source organism: Protopterus annectens (assembly GCF_019279795.1). Classification (NCBI taxonomy): domain Eukaryota; kingdom Metazoa; phylum Chordata; order Ceratodontiformes; family Protopteridae; genus Protopterus; species Protopterus annectens. Next base: position 608,339,177 of record NC_056730.1, on the reverse strand, counting down.
GATTGGATTGAAGTCATGAAAAGTGTATTCCAGAGCCAAGATCATAAATTGTGGAATCAAAAGGAGTAGAATTTAGGCAGAATTGGGAACATTTAGTACCAGTGTCTGAGCCTGTATTGCAGCATCCTGCCTGTGAAAAAGACTCTAGATCTCAGAGTGAGTTATTCAGTGTTCCAGTTCCAGAGGACATTCCAGCAAATATCCCTGTTCCTCAGAAGATTCCCGAAACTTCTGAAACAGATTTTTCACCAATGACTGTCCTTGTTGCTAAACCTAGTCCTAATTGCTATATCACTAGATCAAGTCATATTTCCAGACCATGTTCCAGATACACAGCAACTTGGACATGAACGTTTTGTTTATTTCTCAGTGTCTGTATAATTGCATGTCTTTTTATTGTGGGCAATTCACTAAAAAGGGAGAATGTAGATCAGTATGTATGTATACCTTTAAGTAGCTTTCCATGGTCTTGCACATATGTATAAATACTAAGCATGTGCGTGCCAGACTGCCATTTTGTAGAGAGTTGTTGAGATGTAAGCATGCATGTACGTAATGGTCCGTCAGTTAATCAGTTCATTTATATTTTATGTTTCTGCTATCCATCATGATATGTTTCTATGTAATAAAGCAGATAAACAAACTACCTACCTGTTCGTCTTGAATCATAACATAGGAAGAGGAACACTGTTTACCTTTTCATGGTCTGCATGAGGTGGAAATAGTAGAGCACTACAGGGTGAATAGAGTCACACTCCAGGAAGCAACCTCTGTCGTCCTCACCTGACAGCAAGGGCAAACTGAAGGGGACCAATACCTGTGGAGAATAAGGTATGTGTAGCAGTTAGAATACTAGCTATAGGAACCTTTCAATGACATACAGTGGGCATGCTTCGGCTGTCACAGGCATCAGCATGTAGGATCTTGCAACAATTCCTGAATACTATGCTATAACATGCCAGTAATGATATACATTACCCCCCTACCCCAAGGACAGAGCTAGAAGTATGTAGGGGTTCTACCCCATAGCACACTTTCCTAAAGTCTTGGGTGCTATGGACTGCATGCATATTGACATCAAAGCACCATCCAGAGAACAAGGAAGTGTCTACATAAACAGAAAGAGGTCCCATTCCATTAACTGACAGGTTGTGTGTAATGTTAAGGGAATCATCATGAATGTGTGAGCTGACAACTCTGGCAGTAACCACGACTCGTATATCTGGAACACCTCACCTCTACCAGAGGTTTTCCTGGTGTGATGTCCCACAAGACCATTTACTGGGAAATGTGGGGGGTGCACTCAAACCATGGCTGATGACACCTGTCAGAAATGCACAGACACAGACCCAGAGGAAAGCTATAATGATGCACATGCTCAAAAAAGAAATATCATAGAGCATGTGTTTGGGCATTGTTTCAGTGCCTAGATATATTGGGGGAGATCTCTGCAATATGATCCTAGTACTTGTGCTGAAGTTATCACAGTCTGTGCTATCTTACACAATATCAGCCTGTGAAAGCAACTGCAACAGGAACATCAAGGGCTCAGTGCAAACATTCCACCACCACTGGTGAAGTCACCACATCCACATGCAAGTGAGGAGTCAGAGGGGGGGGGGTCTAGCAACTGTGTGTGTAGGTAGACATAGCTGTGCACAATATGGCCTCAGCCTGGTGAAAAGGCAATGGATAGCACACATGCTGAACACCTAAGGGGTACACCTTTCATTCTGTGCATATACATACAGTAAAATTACTGTCAGGCAATGCTCAGAACTTTTACTTCCCTATGTAATTGCTGTGTACTGCTAGATTCAGTCAGCCCAGAATGACAATGGCTGTAACTGCAGGACTCTCAAGGTAAGTGTTGAAACTGTAATAGAAAAATGAATGTGTAAGAACATGAATGAATGTCAGATACCTACCTGTTATTTGTAAATGTAGCTAAGAAGACATCTGTAGCATATAAGTATGCAATGTATCAATTAGCCTGGCCCATACAACTGAAATACCAACTATAGAAAAAGCATTCCTTATACCTAGACTCCCACAAATGGAACAATAAGCATAACTGACAACAGTCTCCTCCCCTTACAGTTCTCTACCCTTCACTGAAGTGGATATGTCAGTGAGGATGCACTTGCAAAGTGTGGAATTAACTGCAGTGAGCTTTTAGACAAAACTAAATAACCCACATGGATATTTCCTTGGCATAATAGCACAGTTTACTGCCTTTGCTTAAAACTATTGCTGACTGTCATGCATTTCTATCACACATTGAAAAAAAGTAGAAAATATGATGCACTAGCGATTGCATGTATGATAGCAAAGCAGAGATAAGGGAATGATGTCCAGAATACAAAGAGAAAGCAGAGCTGAATTTTTGCAAAGATATTCATAAATGTATGTTCACTCATTCCACTAAATATGTTATGTATACATTTATAACCAAATGATCCAGTATCTGTTTGCATAGAATGAAAGGTGTACCCCTTAGGTGTTCAGTATCTGTCTGCCTGGGATGACATGATTGACAGACCATGATGCTTTGCCAGAGATGGTCTGCACCTGTTGCCCCTGGGATTCAGGTTACTGGCTAAGGCTCTTTCCACCCCTATAGTGCCTTTTTTAGGCAAAGTTCAAAGGACAAAACCACCACCATAACAGGTACAAGCATGCAAAATCTAAAGGTAATGCTACTCAATGCTAAAAGTCTAAACCTCAAAATGCACTCTCTCGAGGCACTCCTAAAAATGGAGAACATCGATATCTATGCAGTAACTGAGACCTGGTTCAAGGCTCCAGAAAGCACCCCTGCAATACCATGCTACAACTCTTACCACACTTTTTTCCACCAAACCAGGACTGAAACACTAAAGGTGGAGGAGAGTCCATATTCACCAAAGATATTCACAACACCAGGCTAGTTGCCTAACACAATGCATCTGAAATTCTCCAGGTGCAACTAAAACTAGGTAAGACTGCAATCCAAATTGTAGCTTGCTACAGATACCCCATCATGCCCGAAGATTCTCACTACACCTTTCTAAACATACTAAAAAATATTAAGATACAACCAAACACCCTAATGCTGGGTGATTTCAACTACCCTGCCATTAACTGGGAAAACTACTTGTATACCAACACCTTTGCCCAATGGTTCTTGGAATTCATTAATTCCAACGCTGTGGATCAACTAATCCTTAGTCCCACCAGGGGTTCCAATATACTTGACCTGGTCATTACTAACATGGGAAATCGATGATCTACACTTATCGTCACCTCCTCGTTGGTAAGGTCTGCCATAAGCTAATCACCATTGACATCCACATCCCACCCACACCCCCCAGTAAGGAAACCTCCATAAAAAAATTCTCCAAAGCCAACTTCATGCTACTCAAGTCAGAAGTGACAAACTTCATGACACCCATGCAGACGGGAACTGAAAGTTTGACTGCTGAATCCCACACTACGGCACTGTACGAGCACATCCACTCGAGAATGAATCGTGCCATCCCCAATAGAACCAAGATGCTCTCCTCCTAAGAAAGGAAGCCAATCTGGTTGTCCCTTGCCATAAACAAACTTTACAACAAAAGGAAGAAACTGTTGCAGAAGAGGAAAATTCTTACCAGCCTCAGTAAGAAGCTGAGATCCCTCAAAAAATCCTCCAAAGCTAGTTACAAAAAATTGCCAAAGATTCCAAAGACAACCACAAGGCATACAACAGAATGGCATTAAATATACTGATCCCAAGGATATTGCCAATATCCTGGCATATCGATTCAGTACAAACTTCACCCTCCTCTCACCCCCTAAAGGGCCCATCTCAATACCAAAAGATTGCCAAATTCTGGTAATAGCGACCACACAGGTAAAAATGCACTCTCCAAAGCTAAGAATACAGCATTCATGGGACCAGACGACATCTTGGGCTGTGTACTACATGGACTACAAAATGAAATGGCACCTTACCTAAGTGTCATGTTTAATCATAGCCTCACCTCAGGCTTCATGCCCACTGAGTGGCACACAGCTACAGTTATCCCACTCCACAAGGGGGGATCCACCTTGGATCCCAGAAACTACTGCCACATCAGTCTGACAAGCCTGATTTGCAAGACCATGGAATGTATTATCATGGAACTTATAAACAAAGACATTGGCAACTTTCAAACACTGGACCCCATGCAGTTTGGGTTCGTGAAGGGCCAATCTTGTCTCCTGAACCTGATTGACTTCTTCGAATGAGTCTTCAGAGCTGTGGACAAGGGTAAGGTGGTCCACACAGCCTATCTGGACCTTGCCAAGGCCTTTGACACCATCCCCCACTCTGGAATCATAAATAAACTTACTAAAATGGGCATTAATCCCTACATCACTCGATGGATTGCCAACAGGCTTACTGACAGAATCCAGACTGTAAAAGTAGCCAACTCCAAATCCAGCTTGTGACAAGTGGAGTACCTCAGGGTTCAGTTCAGAAAAAAGGAGGTCATTGTCCCACTGTACTCATCCCTCATTAGACCCATTATAGAATACAACGCCCAGTTTGGTATGTACCTCTCAAGACATCTGCAACAACTGGAAAGGCCGCAGAAATACCTCACTAAAAGCATCACAGGCCTAAAACAGATGCCCTATGTTGACCATCTAAAAAAACTCCACCTGTACTCTGTCACATATCATCTACTCAGAGACAATCTCTGCTTAACATACAAGGCCATGTCAAACCCAGAGCTGTTGGGCATGCTACATGTAAAGAAATCCCAATCCCTCAGAGACACACTCTCCAGGGATCTAAACCTTGTCATCACAATGAACAAAACATGCTGGAGGGATAGGTTCCTGACCCAGCGACTCCCCAGACTCTAGAATAGACTGCCCATACATGTCAAGCAGAGCGCCTCTTTAACCCTCTTCAAAAGGAACCTTGATGATTGGATGGGAGATAGGAAATTCACCCCGGGATCGCATCAGTCACCCTGCTAGATAGGGGTCCAGGGATGTAAATACTGTGGGAAGAAATAGCCAGGGAATTGTTATGGCTAGGCTTGTATACGCCCTAGGGCCGATAGCCTAGTACCAACCTATGAACCTAAATGAGAATGTCAAGCTGTATGAATTTTTTATTACTGGGTATGAAATAATAATTGCTTATATGCATTTTATTTGACTATTATTGTAAAGCTGTGTCTGTGGCAAAGAGAGATAACTCACTACAACTTTGTTGTTTAAGTGCAGACATCTGATGGTTCAAATCCTGAGTTATTTAACCATTGAATTTCTCTTTTTTAACATATCCTTTTTTCAGGTGCGTGGCATATGGCATAGCTCAAAGATGATTAGCTGCTTAAAATTAAAATTTAATTTCAGTTGCCTTACAAAGCTCAAATGCTCTTTGTGACATTGTGCGGCAGTCAGCAACATGGATGGTATATATTGCAGAAAGTACACCTGTTACCTGACTGTCTCTGTGGCACAAGATTTAAATATGTTGAGCTAAGAAAGAAAGAACATAGTGGGGTTAGAGTCCCACAATAATTATGTTTACTGAGCAAAGGTCATAATGAGTATTTGCACAAGTAATATATGTTTGCTATTGCCTTTTACATTTACCCATTGCTTTGCTAGACACAAACATCACTACTGAAGGAAAAAAAGTGAAAATTTTAATTTGATTCACCTTCCTTAGTGCAAACAGGCACAGCTACGATGCATGGGTGTCAGTGCTCTGGACAGTACTAAGTGTGGAAAATACATTTGCTGGCTAGCTTTCCCTGTGGCATCAGGTATAAGTGCAATGAATTCTTGATCAGAACACAGATGTGATATAGTTCAAATCCAGCACACTCTAATTTTTAATAAGTGTGTCCCACTGTAAGTTTTCACAAAACTTTGGTTACAAAGGTAATACTACATACTAATAACTATGTATAGCGGGTTGACTGACTGAAGGTTATTTATACTGTTTTCATACACATACTTTTGCAGGAACAATATAAATTATGTGAGTAACTGGTTTATCGTGACAATTATGATTGTGATATGAGGTAGTGCCATCTCTGTCAGGGAGAGTAGCGCAGTGCATGTGTAACATATATCAGCATAGCTAGCTGGAGTTTTATAAATAATTTTTTGTCATTTGGCTATCACACTGATTTGTAAAACAAATTATTTGTAAAGTTGCTTGTGTTAAAAATGCATCAAAAGTGGGTCCTGCTGGACAGAAAAAGAGATATACATGCATGTCAGACAGTATTATTATAAATGATTAAATGTATGTTTTAACAGAGAATTCTGGAAGGGAAGAGGTTAATCTCAGTCCAGCTAATTTGTGAAATATAGGTGGAAAATTAAATGGGTTGGTTTAGGCCACAAAGATTTTATCTTTCAGGTCTGACTGCAGCCAGAGACAAAAATGTCTGGGAAAACCAGGACTAGGAAGCTTAGTGTATTGTCCTTAGGGGTGAACTAATTGCTACCTTGGAAGGGTGGACGTTGCTGAAATTGTTTTATAGCTTTCAGATGCTGCAACAAACCTTAGCAAAGCTCTGGGTGTGTATTGTACCAGAGTCAGGTGACCAAATGTGATGTCATTCTGCAACCAGCACTGAAATTATTATATATTAGTGAGCGATATTTTGGAACTCTCTCAGCAGCCTTTGCTTTTCAGAACTTGACAGGAAAGATCTCTCACAGATATCTGACACAACTACGCACCTCATCTTGGCTTCCTGAAGTTAGTACGCAGCACTCATCATCTTGCCTTGCTGTAGTAAATAACTAGAGAATGGAAATCTTTAGTCAGTCAGGAAAATATAGTGAGATTAGTTAAGTACTGTTTTTTCTGTCTTTGTCTGACTCTATCCAACTGTTATTTTTTGTATCTTCTGTGATTGAAACTCTGGTGTCTATTGAAACTAGATATTCAGCATTTTCTATTCTATTATTTATTATTAAATATTTCTATACTTTTCATTGTGTCTGGTCTTCTAGAGAATACTTAACATCTTGAGAGTAATTCTGCTTGTTTTAGTGACACTGGCTGCTCCTGAAAGTCTTGTTTCATTGGTCAAGCTCTACCATTTGTATTAGTATTAATTTTGCTCAGTATAATTGAGTACCCTTGTAAGAGCATTACAGTAGCTGACTGGTGGCAGCATAATTACCTTATAGTCTGGGCATAGTGGGCACAGCAGGTAAATCTGTGACACCCTTTCCCAGGTATGTGTGTGTGTGTGTGTGTGTGTGTGTGTGTGTGTGTGTGTGTGTGTGTGTGTGTGTGTGTGTGTGTGTGTGTGTGTGTGTGTGTGTGTGTGTGTGTGTGTGTGTGTGTGTGTGCGTGTGTGCGTGTGAAAATCAAATATCCAAGTGTGCATATCAGCTACTTGGAACAGTGACACAGAGCTGTAAAGTGGTCAGTGTGGACTCTTGCTTGGGGCTTAGTGAGAGACAGAGTCCAGCCCCAGGTCTGGAGTGTGCTCCCTGAGTGCTCTAAAGGGAAATTGTGCTTGGTGCAGATAGCTGCATCTGAAAATACTGTGTGTATACATTTTTGTTCCTAATGGCCATCCCTCACCAGTGTCAATGGTGAGGATTGAGGCTCTTTGATTACTGGCTCAGAGTAGGAACTGTCACAATTATGTCATAAAAATTTTAGTTGCATATCTCTGATGGACAAAGTAATTTACTGACAATCATCTACACCCCTCCCATAATCCAAGTGTAACTGTAAAACAGAATGTATTGTGAGATATGTATTATAACTTCAAACTCTATTACTAAAGTCATGCAAGTCTATCCATTTCCAGTATATTGTCAGGCAGTGGTCCAGCATTGCACCTAAGAGTGCACAAGCCAGGCCTTTTAATGTCATACACATACAAGCCTAATTGGAATATAACACCGGTCGCTATTTAAGATGTAAATCTGCAATGGCCATTGTTGACAAGCATGTTTTTATAATGATGGAGAATAATCACTTGTGTGGAAATGTTTGCATTCCCTTATACAGAGGTTTGAATCCCATACTGTATAAATTATGTTTAACACTGTGTAAGCCCCACAAAATATGTGCCAAGTCATCCTACTGATCCCTTCAAAGTCATGGTTAAAAAGCCAAGTCATTTATCATTTCATTCTTGACCAGTGGACAAAGTGTAACCAGGGATAGTAGCACACATGCCATAAGTCAATGTCAAATTTCACATTATCCTTGCTGTTTCATAATCTCCCTTCCTCTTTGCTTGACAGTGTTTCTCTTCACTTACCATCAGACAAACACAGTTGGCATGGTTGTGCTGTTTGCACACTGGTTGTCAAACATAAATTCATAAATTAGCAGGAAATCATTACAACTGTTGTTGGAGGACCTTTGCAGACATGGCAGGAGATGGGAAGGATGGTGCCAAATTCAGGGCATAGAGGTGTGGTGCAAAAGAGTCAGAAATATTTATTGCACTTCTAGTGATGTGCTACAGCTGTAGGCTGTTACAGGGAGACTATACCAGGTCTCAGTATAAGGCTGAGGCTTGGAATAGCCTAACCAAGGCTGTTTGTAGTACAACTGGCATACCATGCACTCGGAAGCAATGTTGGCACCACTACAGTGACCTAAAGAGGCACAAGCAGGCAGAACTCAACCAGTGGCTGGATGAGTTTAGAACTGCTGACAACCCCCAGTTATGTAAGAATACAGATCAAGCCACTTTAAATGTTATGGAATGCTGTAGATCACCAAGGCTGGTATGCATAATGCTTTCATGTCTCTTTCAATTTCTATTTTACAGATGCAGAGGAAATTTTGGAGAATAGGGAGACACATGCTGAGAGGTTGGAGCAACTCAAAGTGGAAAGGTTCAGCAAGTTTAGCATTGTAACAGCAAGCATGCATACGGTCTGCTGTAATGTTTGGTAATTGTATTAGGCAAGTGTACTAGTGCATTCAAATTATGTGGGTTCAATTTCCACAAGTTACCTATAGATTGGCATTCAATGAGTATCATTTCTACATTTAACATGCATCAATATTGCCTTTTAATGTAACGATAAGTTAATTTTCAGTATCTTTTAAAGCATACATGGAATGCTATACAAATAATATAGCTATGAAGAGGATGAAGAATGGAAAGGCTGTTGGCCCAGATGACATACCAGTGGAAGCATGGAGGTCTTTAAGTGAAATGGCAGTGGAGTTTTTAACCAGATTGTTTAATGAAATTTTGGAAAGTGAGAGGATGCCTGAGGAATGGAGAAAGTGTTTTGGTACCGATTTTTAAGAATAAGGGTGATGTGCAGAGCTGTAGTAACTACCGAGGGGTTAAAATGATCAGTCACAGCATGAAGTTATGACAGAATAGTGGAAGCAAGGTTAAGAAGGGACGTGATAATTAGTGATCAGCAGTATAGTTTCATGTCAGGAAAGAGCACTACAGATGTGATGTTTGCTTTGAGAGTGTTGATGGAGAAGTACAGAGAAGGTCAGAAGGAGTTGCATTGTGTTTTTGTAGACTTAGAGAAAGCATATGACAGGGTGCCTAGACAGGAGTTGTGGTATTGTATGAGGAAGTCGGGAGTGTCAGAGAAGTATGTAAGAGTAGTACAGGATATGTATGAGGGTAATGTGACAGCGGTGAGAGTGATGGATGCGTTTAAGGTGGAGGTGGGATTACATCAAGGATCTGAGTCCTTTCTTGTTTGCAATGGTGATGGACAGGTTGACAGATGAGATCAGACAGGAGTCCCCGTGCACTATGATGTTTGCAGATGACATTGTGATCTGTAGTGAGAGTAGGGAACAGGTGGAGGAGACCCTGGAGAGATGGATATATGCTCTAGAGAGAAGAAGAACGAAGGTCAGCAGGACTAAGACAGAATATATGTGTGTGAATGTGAGGGAGGATAGAGGAATGGTGAGGATGCAAGGAGTAGAGGTGGCAAAGGTGGATGAGTTTAAATACTTGGGATCAATAGTTCAAAGTAATGGTGAGTGCGGAAGAGAGGTGAAGAAGAGAGTACAAGCAGGATGGAGTGGGTGGGGAAGAGTGTCAGGAGTGATTTGTGACAGACGAGTACCAGTAAGAGTGAAAGGGAAGGTCTACAAGAGGGTAGTGAGACCAGCTATGTTATATGGGTTGGGGACAGTGGCATTGACAAAAAGGCAGGAGTTAGACCTAGATTTGAGACAGTGGCATTAACAAAAAGGCAGGAGTTAGAGCTGGATGTGGCAGAGTTAATGATGTTAAGATTTGCACTGGGTGTGACTAGGGTGGACATGATTAGTAATAAGTATATTAGAGGGTCAACCCAGGTTGGACGATTTGGAGACAAAGCCAGAGAGGCAAGATTATGTTGGTTTGGACATGAGCTGAGGAGGGATGCTGAGTATATTGGGAAAAAGATGCTAAGGATGAAGCTACCAGGTAACCAGAAAAGCGGAAGACCTAAGATAAGGTTCATGGATGTGGTGAGAGAGGACATGCAGGTGGTCGGTGCGACACAGCAAGATGCAGAGGACAGGAAGAAATGGAAACAAATGATCTGCTGTGGTGACCCCTAATGGGAACAGCTGAAAGAAGATGATGATGGAATGGTATACATGTATTTGGTTGGCTGGTGGATGGCCGACCGGAAATTGTTCAAACGCATGTCTGTGAGTTTGCATAACTGCGAACACAAAGCAAACAAAATGCAAAATGTCCCCTCCCCCTTGTGATCCATGATAGCTCTTGTTTAGGTGGTAGAGTGATTGGAATTGTCAAATTTGGACTTTTTTATGACATTCCAACCATTCGACACCTGGAGATTCGACATTCAATTTTGGAAAAAATGACGTTCAGCATTTGGTCGCGTGACCAAATGCATGTATTCCACATGGAATATCTGCATATTCCATTACTTGTAGCAATTCATAGACATTTTTATGGATTTTGAAAGCTCTACAGCTAGAATAGTTATTGTAATAAAGCATGAAAGTAACATATCATGGTTCTAACCATCTCTATTTTGTCTCACCCCACCCTTTCTCTCTCTTTTTTCATTTATGTTAACTGGAATCACACCATTCTAATGTCATACCTTTCTGCTGACAAACTAAATGTTTCTTTTAGCACAGGAAGATAAGTTAACCACTGCAGCTGAGCCTGCCAACCTTCCACCAACTGCCACACCAACACCCAACACCTCTGGGATGCAACCAGGCAGTAATACCACTACAGCCCCTGCACTACCTGGGTCATCCACATCAGGTAGCATTGTCCTGACTGATGGTGCATTGACACCCTCCAGGAGTATTGATGGAGGTAGTGAGCTGCTTGAGATGGTGTGTGATGTAATAGAAACTGGCCTTGGTGCCTGCATTGGCCACCTAGAGAGCTCATTAAAATAGAAGAGACTCCCAAGTTAAGCAGCCTTATAGGAACTGAGGAAAGGGACAGTGATGACAGTTCTGAGGGTGAGGACTAGCTTCACACTTTTCCCATGCTTGATGGGCATGTGCCTCTGATATCCCCTACCTGTCCATCATTGTCTGATTTGTTTGCCTGCACCTGTTTTCTCACCTAGCCGACCTACCTGACCCTCACATCCCTATGTTCCTTCCCCAGCATAACTCTCTTTTTGAAAAACATAAGTCTCTTTTTGAAAAAAAAAATCGGGCACCTACCCCACAAAAAATACCAAATTGTCCCATACGTAGTTCTCCACTTTGCATATGTGTATTCTCAACACAACTGATTTGGTCCAATTAGCTATACAAAATGATTGTACTGACAGTTCAAATTCATCAAATTTTCTCCACTTGTGCACATTATTGCATTGACGAAGTGGAGATCCATGGTTCTTTCTTAATTTCCTCCTGCAAATTCCAACATAGATTCATAGATTAGTACTAAGCTGACTGCCCTTGCGAGCCATTTTTTAAGCTTAGCCAATTATCCCTTGTGAGACTCAAATCCTGCACCTTGTGTTTGTAAGGCAAACACCTTAACCATTAGGCCACTCTCCCAACCCCTAGCTTCCCTGTTCTTCCCCCTGCTTGCCCCTCCATTTCACCACTATTCTATCTACCCCATTTTCACACCTTTAATCTGATCAAAAAATAGAATCACATATCACACGCATGACAAGAATTGACCCATAAAAAAGCCTTCACTTTTTGCCCACTGCATTTGCGCTGTTTGGCATTGTGCACTGATGCTGAGTAGCAGTGAATGGCTCTACATGTCCTATGGCAAAACCTGGTGAGTTTTTTGTCATCAGCCACACTAGTCCAATTATAACCACACAACGGTGCTTAAACATTCTGCGCTATAGGAATACAGAATTAAAGCAGAGTAAAGCCACTAGTTTGAAGCAGTTACTCTGACAGTTCTGTACACTGCTGGATGTAATGGCATGAAACTTCCTATGTGAAGTGTTGACACAAATCACTTCACTGAAGAATGTTTTGCACATAGCATCAAGGGTTTGATTCTAGGTGTCTGTCACATCATTTCTTACTGTGATGTTATATGGCTAGGATATGTTTAATCACCCACATCTTAACATTTGCCACATTTATGAGTTCTTATGGGGATATATTGGATACTGGCCAAAACAAATTATTTGCATTGACATTCATATTTATCCAACCTTTTTTCTGCTTGTCTTAAGGCTGTTTGTCCCTCTCCTATCCCTTCTGTACTCTTATGTCAGTTACTTTATGCTGCAGAGCATGGCAGCTTAATAATTAGAATTGACCAAAGACATGTGAATGAATGTTACATCACACCAAACATTATGTGTATGCCCATCTCTCCTTGTATGCACCCCTTCAAACTCACCCCTCTTAACAGGTGTATATCTGTTATGCTGATGGATGTACAGGTCATCTCATGGTTTCTGCATACTGACATGACTTTGCTGATGGATAATACAAACATGTTACCTTGATTCAATAGCTGATCAGTGATCCTGTTGTGTGCAAGGTTTCAATATCTGTTGAAGGATTCCCTTTGTGTCATGTTCAGGTGATGATGGATGAAATGTTCATCTAATGTTGTGTCTTTCTGCTTTTCCCGGTTAGGGGTCGCCACAACGGAACTCCGGTCCGCTAATGATTGGCAGTAGATTTTTACATGCTGAGTTGCCGGCCCTGACACACAACCTTCAATGAAGGTACACCCATTCACGTATGTCTCCACACAGAAGATGCTCTAGCTGAGAATCGAGCAGGACAACGTCTTACTGTGAAGCGACAACGCTACCACAGCACCACCACCGCAGAAACTCTTCTTACTGTGAAGAAGTATACAGCACACACTTTTTCAGGATATCCAGGCCTACACAAATAGTTAGCATATCTGCTGAGTCATACTAATCATTTCAAAAGATGTACCACCCCTTGTCATTTGTAGAAAAGCTGTACACACAATTAACTTGTGATTTGCCATGAAGCCTGCAATACAGCTACTACTTGTACAAGTGCATTGTGGTTGGCATTACTGATACAATTTTGGGAAGACACACACTTTAGTGTAGTTATTGATTGTCATATTTGCAGTCCTGATCACATTTACTTAGCAAAAACCATCCTGGCACCATTTTTAAAAAAGAAAATCATTGCATTTGAACCCTAGCTCATCTGTGCTCTGATCAGAAGTTCAGTGCTCTTTCACCCTGTGCCACAGAGAAAACTAGACAGACGGTATATTTTCAACACTCAGTACTGTCCAGTGTGCTGACAGCTGCACATCACTGCTGATCCTGTTTGTGCAAAGGAAGACGGGCATTACATTGTTCATTGTTTTTCCTTGGGCAGAGACCCAGATCTGCTTGGCACTTAACACTGCAAACAGGGAAGACAAGGCTAACATTTATTTGTGGAATAAATCTTTGGCTCCAACATTTCATAGATAAACTATGACATGTACATCATACTGTCTGTCAGCAATTTCTCAGATAACATATTTAGCAAGCCTGACACATGAAACATTAACAACAAACAGAAATATTTTGCAGTTAACCCCAATAAGATCATTTACTGTATAGACCTATTTGCGCACGGTTTGTCAATGAGCACTAGTAGACATTGCTACTTTGCACGTCCAACTTAAATTCCTGAAATTCAAACAACACATGTGCTAATACTTTCCCACCATCTGCACAAATCAGTTTCTTGGCAATACACAAAGTGAAGAGGTGTTTATCATGTCTAACTCTGGGTACTGTGCTGTAATTCTCCATTACATGAAAATGCATTCATAAAAAAATGGAAAGGTAGTGACATGTGGTCATTACTGAACACATACTTTCAGATATTCATGTGTGCCCTGCAGCAGTGGATTTGCAAATGGTATATCAGGACTTGGACCATTGTCAAATAGACTCCAAAATTACAGACTGTAACTGCATTATTACATTTGGTAAGGGTGTATAGTGACACTAGACATTGGTCTTCCATGATCATATCCCATTGATATTGTCATTTTGTACTAATGTGAGCATACAATCATCTAAATATGAAGACACAACTCTATCATTACACTTCTGCTATTTCCAAAGTGCATGTTTTGTGTGTGTGTGTGTGTGTGTGTGTGTGTGTGTGTGTGTGTGTGTGTGTGTGTGTGTGTGTGTGTGTGTGTGTGTGTGTGTGTGTGTGTGTGTGTGTGTGTGTGTGTGTGTGTGTGTGTGTGTGTGTGTGTGTGTGTGTGTGTGTGTGTGTGTGTGTGTGTGTGTGTGTGTGCCATCTATACAACATCCTGAAAACAGGTACATGTCTGCCTCACTTCTGCAATATGCATTCACGACAGCTTATTTCACCACAATCATGTAAGTCCAAGCTTTGCAAGCAAGTCTTGTAACAGTATATGTTACCTACAAAACTATGATAATGCCATCCCCTAGAAAGTGCACTCTGACAGTATTAAGGTCAGATATAGTGGTAGTGGCATGAGCTTTAAATACTGGATCTGCTAGTGGTTCTCATCTCACAGCAGCAGTGAACTTGTGTGTGTGTGGAGGGTGGGGTGTAGTCAGATGAGTATGAGTCCCGGTCCTACCACCCTCACTCAAGTATCATTCAGAAGATGCTTTTGCACTGCTACATGACTCCACAGCAACATCATACAGCCCTCCCAACATCCTCTTCTCAACAGACTCTAATGATGTCATCTCCTAAAAAGTGCACTGTGACAACAGTAAAGTCAGACTTTTGCAGTGGTGTGAGCATTAAGCACTGTGTTTTCTAGCTTGTGTAATTAGAAAGGAAGGGGTTCTAATCTCACAGCAGTCAACTTGTGTGTGTGTAATTAGAAGAGCATGAGTGCGTCGCTTCCATTACACAAGTAACTTTCAGATGATACTTTTACACTGCTACATGACTCCGCAGCAGTTTCACACAGCCCTCCCAACATCCTCTTCTCAACATACACTGATGATGTAATTCTCTGTAAAGTGTACTCTGACACCATCAAAACCAGATTTCTTGCACAGTGGTGCAAGCATTAAGCACTGTGTTTTCTAGATTGTGTAATTAAATGCATAGTGGTTCTAATCTCCCAGTAGTCAACTTTGTGTGTGTGTGTGTGTGTGTGTGTGTGTGTGTGTGTGTGTGTGTGTGTGTGTGTGTGTGTGCGTGTGCATGTGCGTGTGCGTGTGTGTGTGTGTGTGTGTGTGTGTGTGTGTGTGTGTGTGTGTGTGTGTGTGTGTGTGTGTGTGAGAGAGTTCATTCAGCTATCAATCTGGAGGCAATTTTACTACAAGATGTGAGTTGACATCTATGTTAAATGGTCATAACCAAACATCTTCTTCTCAGCATACACTAAAGATGTCACCCCCTATAAAGTGCACTCTGATGTTATTAAAGACAGACTTGTGTGGTGGCCCTAGCATTAAATATTGTGCTCTATAGCTTGTGTAACTAGATAGGTAGGGGTTCTAATCTCACAGCAGTCAAATTGAGTGTGTGTGTTCATTCAGCTGTCAGTCTGGAGACAGGATGTGAGTCCACAGCTATGTCAGACACTTTACCCAAATATCTTATTCTCAGCACACACTGATGATGTCATCCTCAATAAAGTGCACTCTGATAGTGTTACAACCAGGCATCTGTGGTGGCACTGGTCTAACTTTGTATGGAATTCAACTTCAGCACCCATACAGGTGCAGGGTTTAAATCTGACCTTTTTCAACTGGTGTGTATTTGGGGTTATTGTATAATGTTTTCAATATCTTTTCATTTGACTCACACTCAGGAGAACCTTTTACATAGACCCTAAATCAATCATCCCCTTTTTCCCTTCTGTCCACATAAAATCCGTTCTGCAGACACTGAATATGTCATCTGAAGATGCACACACACACACACACACACACACACACACACACACACACACACACACACACACACACATACACACACACACACACACACACACACACACGCACACACATATTGTGAAGCAGATCCCCTCCAGACCACTAGATGTCGGCTAATTCTGTCATGGGGTCATACACATGTCACATATGGACAGAAGCTGTCCATATTAAATCAAACACATACAAATATACCCCTACTATTTTCTGTTACATACATATAGTGATTTATTTTTAAACGGTATAACAACGGCTAAGATTTTATGTGCTCTTAGTTAATATCCTATTAATGTCTTATGACCCACTAGACATTGGACATGTCAATGTTGTTGTCATCCAAATGTGCTGTGTTGAGATGTGGATGTGATTTGAATTACCATATTGATGGCTGCCACTGTCATTTGATTACATGTTCCTTCCATAAAAGCTGTAGTAATATGTCTCCTGAGGACTGTTGACATGGGATAATGCTATGTATATCATTGCCTTATTAAAGCATATGTTCTTGTATTGCAATATATCGACATTCTACACAGTTGTCATACAACCAACACATTGACAGATGTAGTATGGCACAGGTGTGCATGTGTATGCCTAGCATCTGGAAATGTTATCTGCTATACAACAATAACCTAAAAACTTCCACCAGTGTTTGACCAGGTATACACCAAACAAAATCCAAAGAAAACCAAGTCAGTCCAAAAGGAAACCACAAAGCAGTGTTTTAATAAATCGAAGTGAAACAGAGAATGGTTAAGTGCTTTCGTCTGCCAAATCAAACATCTTCAGAACCATCCATATTAAACTCAAAGTTCTACTTAAAACATTCAAAGAAATACGCCCCTCAAAAACAACCAATGCATTTAAAGAAACATGCTTACAATAAATACATGTGAAGAATTAAGATAATTTGGAAATAGTAAAGAATAGTTAAAAATAGTTAAAAAATAGTTGAAAATAGTTGAAAACAATTACATTTCCAAAGCCCTTCTCTTTAATTCACTAGAAATAGAAATATTGTCATTTAACCCTGATGGATATGCAGCATCAAATTTAAGCTGCCATTTCATTTCCTTCCTAAGTAATTCATTTTCCCAATCACCACCAGTATCGTGCAAAACCTGCTGTTCCAAAATTTGAAACACAAACTTATTAAAGTTTAAACAATATAATGAATGTCGAGCATGTGCACTTTTATTATCCCTTTTTCTAATACTATAAATATGTTGATAAATCCATTGTTTAAGGGGGTTATTGGTTTTACAAATATAAAATGCATTGCATGAGCAACAGGTAGCTAAATAAATAATTATTTTTGTGTTGCAGTTTACAAATCTACCCACATTCCATGTTTTGATCTTACTGAGCACCTCATCATCTTTATTAACATTAATATACGTACAATATGTACAATGTTCATATTTTCTTGTAGTGGGGACCCCATATGTGCACCCAGTATGTTCCAATATTGCCTTAAAATTACTTCTATTTTTATAAGTAAAAGTCGGTCTGGAAATAAATAAGTGACAAATGTTACTGCCAGCTTGTAATAAATTCCACTTATTAGAAATAATTTTTTTCAAAACATCTAGCTTCTACCATATGATGCATAACCATATTGTTAACCTTAAATGGTTCAATTTCCCTAGTACTGTCCAAACTTTGTAAATTAACTTGATGGCCAAGCCCAAACTTGATAATAGGAGCATATTTGTTTTGTCTACCCATCCAAATTTCATACCCCCTCTCCTTAAACATGTCCTTCACAAAATTAAATTATCTCAGACAATCACCATTACCTGATGTCAATCTAGAAACTCAGATCAATTGACTTCTCACAATGCCTTTTTTCCCATGCATAGGATGGCAACTAGTAAAATATAAATAAGCATTACAAAATGTTGGCTTCCTGTATATTCTAGATTTTAAAGTGCCATCACTTTGTTTAGAAAAATTAATATCCAAATAGTTAATACTAGCTTTATCCACCACATAAGAAAATCTCAGAAAATCAGTACTCTCCTGCATGGAACTGACAAATTTGTACAAATCATCTTGTGTCCCTGTTCAGATAAAAAACAAATCATCCAGGTACCTATAATAAGTCAAACAAAACTTAAAAAATGCTGAACTAAAAAAATAAATGCAATTCCCACCATAACATAACAATGTTGGCAAAGAGGGGGTCACAAGAAGCACCCATGGCCACCCCCTTGCATTGTCTGTAATATTCTCCCTCAAAGTATAAAAAATTATTATTCAACACCAAATTCATAAAAGAAACCAACATTTCTCGGTCAGCTGTACTAAGTCCACTATGAGATAATAAAATATTCTTAAACCATTCAAGACCCAGTTCCTGTGGTATAACAGTATATAAACTGTGTACATCACATGTAACTAATAGCGCCTCTTTGGGAACAAGAACCATCTGTAATTTATTTAACAGATCCTATGAGTCCTTAAGTATGAGTATACTGGACTTGAACAAAAATTTCAATTTAGTGTTGATATATTTTGCCAGGGGTTCGGTAATAGACCCTCTGGATGCCACAATTGGGTGAAGGGGTGGGTCTAGCTTGTTAGAATGGATTTTGGGTATGCCAAAAATCTTTGAAATGACTGTTTTTTCAACATACAAAAATTCATACAAAGGTCTGGAAATTGTATCAAAACGCAACAATTCATCAAGAACCACTTTAACAGACCTATAAGGAAGATTAATTTCATTCAGGGACACTTGGTTGTAAACCTCCTCATCATTTAACAACCTCAGCATCCACCCAGAATAATCATGCAGTTCCATTATAACCAGACCACCCCCTTGTCTGGTTTCATGTAACATAAATTAGTGTTTTGTTTTAATTCATTCAACAAGTGAACTTCATTTATTGATGGATTAAAATATCTAGTTGTATTTGTGTTCAAAACTGTTTTAATATCACATTCATATTGTCTTTCAAAAACATTAATAAAGGTATGTTGTGGTGGGATAAAAACAAACAACAAAACACTAATTTACGTTACATGAAACCAGATAAGGTGGGTGGTCAGGTTATAATGGAACTGCATGATTACTGTGGGCAGATGCTGAGGTTGTTAAACAATGAGGAGGTTTACAAACAAGTGTCCCTGAATGAAATTAATCTTGCTTATAGGTCTGTTAAAGTGGTTCTTGACAAATTGTTGCTTTTTGATACTATATCCAGACCTATGTATGAATTTTTCTATGTTGAAAAACCAGTCATTTCAAAGATTTTCGGCATGCCCAAAATCCATTCTAGCAAGCTAGACCCACCCCTCCACCCAATTGTGACATCCAGAGGGTCTATTACCGAACCCCTGGCAAAATATATCAACACTAAACTGAAATTTTTGTTCAAGTCCAGTATACACCTACTTAAGGACTCATGGGATCTGTTAAATAAATTACAGATGGTTATTGTTCCCAAAGAGGCGCTATTAGTTACATGTGATGTACACAGTTTATATACTGTTATACTACAGGAACTGGGTCTTGAATGGTTTAAGAATATTTTATTATCTCATAGTGGACTTAGTACAGCTGACAACTGAGTACCATTCTGCAAATAGCAAAATGGAGCCATGACAGCTCCAAATAAAGGATGCATCCAGTTGAGGAAGCATGCCAATGGCCAAATATATGGCCATTGGCATTTGTATGTGTTGCAAATTAATAAAAATATATATTTTTTCCTCAATCTCCGATGTTTAAGCATAGCGCAGTGCCGTGCAAACATGCGGTACACTAAAAACCAGAAAAACAAAAAATAAAAGACACAAATAGGGATTTAATTCATAATATTAATCTGCCACGCAAGTGAATGGCAGGCTGAAGACAACATGGCTACTGAGTAGAGGTTGCTAAGGGGAGAAGCTCAGTCTAAGAGATGTAACCAAGCATTAATAGGCAATCCTATGCAAATTAGGGTAAGGATAGTGAATCCCAATTTTACATGGCATATGAGCCAGGTCTGTGGAGTGTAAGTGTAGGATAAGGGGAGTATCAGAGTAGAAGATAGGTGACATCATGGGGGGGGTATTTATGAAAGAATGTAAGCTCATTGGAGCAGAGTGGCATGTGTTTTCTGTCAGTTACTCATCACTGGAAGAGGCGTGTCAACAGGTATCCTAGCTAAAGGCAAGAAATTGAAGGTGTATGCCATGGATATCACTGAAGTTTCTTGTAAAAGTGCCTGCAACGTGTTTGGGCATGGGTGCGTGCCTGTACATCTGAGTAAGACTGTGTGTGCGTTTAAGCCGGAGTAAGCAAGTGTAAGGTAGTTGAAATCTGTGTAAGCGGGTTTGCGCCTGTGTGCGCATGTTTAAGCAGGAGTAAGCAAGTGTTAGGTTGTGGAAACCCGTGTAAGCCCGTGTAAGCATGTGTGCACGTGTGTGAGCTGGTGTGCGGGTGTTTGCTTGGTGCTGCCCCCTGTGGAAACAGAAAGGGAAAAGGAAGCACAGGAAATAGTAGGAAGTTAACCAAGGAAAACTAGCAGAGCTAGCAGGTGAAAACAATCAGAATCAGGCAATTAAACAGGTAGTACACTAGCCCAGCCCAGCGCTTAAAACTCTGCAAAAAACATTCCACCATGTTTTTCTCAGAGACACTGCAACACTGCAGTATACTAGGAGAAGTGAAAACTGAAAAAGCTTTACTGAGACAAAAAATATGTTAGGGGCTGCCATTGCTGTTATAAGGCAACATATGCAACATGTTGAGGGTGGTGACAATCTGAATGCTGCTGAGCAACCCACAGTGAGGAGACGGAGAAGAGTGTACAGGCCCAGGGTAGCCTACCAGGGGCTACACGAGCTGGAGATAGTGGAGCACTACAGAGTGGACAGAGACCTCCTGCAGCAAATTGTTGAGCTGTGCAGGCCACGCCTCACACACAGAACCAACAGAGGGGAACCCATCCCAGTTGAAACCAAGGTATGTGTTGGCCTAAGAATACTAGCAACAGGTACCTTCCAGAGACCAACTGGTGATATGATGGGGATTTCACCGGCATCAGCATCCAGGGTACTGTACCAGTTCCTGGATGCCATGTCAGCACATGTCGGTGATCATGTATATTTCCCCAATTCCTGTGAGGTATTGGCCAGCAATATGCGTCTTTTCCATAAAATAGCGGAATACCCCGAGGTATTGGGTGCAATAGACTGCATGCACATACACATCAAAGCACCAGCTGGTGAGCGGGGTAGGACCTACTTTAACCACAAGGGCTTTCCCTCCATCAACTGCCAGTTCGTGTGTGATGCCCAGGGCATAATACTGAATGTGTGTGCTGGGTTCCCTGGAAGCTACCACGATTCCCATATCTGGCATCTGACGCAGCTGTACCAGACATTTGCCAATGGGGACATCCCTCATGGTCACCTAGTGGGGGATGCTGGATACGCACTGGAGCCATGGCTGATGACACCCATCAGAAATGCACACGCACCTGAACAGGAACGCCATAATGAGGCACACGCACAAACACGAAATGTATTTGAGCGTGTGTTTGGGCTGCTCAAGTCATGGTTCTGGTGCCTGGACACATCTGGTGGAGCCTTGCAGTACTCACCAACTACATGTACCCAAATTGTCATCGTATGTGCTATGCTACATAATATGATCCTGTGAAAACAGCTGCAGCAGGAGCAGCATAGGGCCGGGCCAAACAGCCCCCGACCATTGCCAAGGCCATCACAGGCAGAGCATAACTTGGAGGAGGAACAACCTGAGCCTGCCCCAGTAGGCAGAAGGAGGCATGCCCAGTACGTCTTGGTCTTGGCAAAGAGGCAACACATACCACATACACTGGCTCAGTAGGAACCCTGGAAATGATACCTCTCTCTGACTCGCACATATAGTAAAAGGGATGCCTAACTTGACACTACCTGTTTTCAAACATGTATAGAGAGTGTACTATGTGCATCCGACATAGGCAGCCCTGCAGCACCACCTGAGGCATGATTGCCATGTTTTAAGCAATATAAAGCAGTGCTAAATAGCTATTACCACCATTTAGTATATGTAAACAAGATTGCACACACTAACTAGCACAACTTTGGGCAATGTTGAGCAATATTGGGCAACGTTCAGCAATGTTGGTTAACGTTGAGCAATGTTGGGCAAGTTCGGGCAAGGTTGGGCATAGTTGAGGAAAAGCAGGTAAACATGCTCATATTTGCTTTACTGGTCCTTAAGCAGTCTGGTCTGCCCAGTATGAAACAAAATGCAGTGACAGTCCTCAAATCCAGGATACTGTGCACTATAGTCACCGTACTGAACCACTAAACCATGACACTATTTCACTGGTTAGCCTGTATGAAGAAATGTTGATAAGTCTTTGCAAGGTGTCTCATGGAAACCCTGCAGGCACAGCATAATCCCTGTAGATTTATGACACAAAGGTGAGCCCTGCAGTAAAAATACAACTTGATTGGCAACACACATATAGTATAAATGTTAATATCGGGCGTGTTCACACACATCAACAAATGTAGTGAACCTCAGACAGCAACATGCTGAAAGGTCACACTGGGCATGCTCACACATTTAGGCCATGTCTGAGTACAGCAGTGGGCCACACATATCTGGTAGTTGCATGTGTTAACCCAGGAACCTCTCACTATTCACCAATCCTGCCTTGTGCACACAGTTATATGAAAACAGACACATATATAATATATTGGAACCCTGCCATAATCAAATATGTACTACAGATACATAGGTTGTTCGTCGAAAGTATAAAAGCAAAGAAGATTAAAAACCTGCAATCAGTATCACCAATAAACAATGTGCACTCCAAACATTATACAAACCAGGTTATGGAAAAATTATCTGCGAATGAGTCCATACAGAACCATGACACTTCCTTCATCTATGTCATAAATAACAATGTACACTCATATATGTCCTGAGTCAGGGCCAAGTGTAAATGACTGACAATGCCAACATCCTGTCAGACAGGCCCATACATACATACCCACTCCCACTGACAAAAGGCCCTATCATCATACCAGGAGATATCACATGTAGAATGGGTAAACAGCTCCTTCCAAAGCTGAAAACAGGACATCAATGGGATTATATTGTTTCCCTATATGTGTCATAACTAAACTGCAGAACAAACAGACCCTGCACCTGAACAGTCTGTTGAGCCTCACCCTCTCTACAGGATATTAAACTGTTGAATGGGTTACAGCAACATTTGGTACACTCCACAAGTGTTGGTGCACAACAGACCATGGAACTATAGTCTTATAAGCCTATGAAGTTTGATCTGCAAGGCCATGGAGTCCATCATGATTGAAGTCATACACAGAGCTATTGGAAGCCTACAAACACACAACCCTACCAACTTTGGTTTGGTCATGGGCAGATCATGGTTCCCAAACCTGCTAGACTGTTTGCAAGTCAGTCACCCAGGACATACATCAAAGAAATGAGCTACACACGTCCCACATAGACTTTGAATAGCCCTTTTCCAACACCCCAGACATATGTCGTATCCACAAAATCAACACCCTGCGCATAAATATGTATTGTCATCTGATGGATTGGCAACTGGGCCACAGGTAAATCACACAAGATAAGAATTGTGGAGTCCTGTTCAAGCTGGTAACACCTGCTGTCCCCCATGACTCAGTCCTGGGATTGCATAAAACAAAGTGCATACACATTGCCATGTCTAGTCTGATGATGTCAGCATCCCACAAATATAGCAGAAGAAATGAAAACTCCCAGTAAAGCATATAGTGGGTCATGCTAATGCGCACTTCTCTAGTATTATAGCATAGTTAGGTAGGGGTTTGAATCCTGCAATTGCTGTGGGTGTGTGATTACCTTTGCGAGAAGTGCCCTTTTTGGGAGACTAGGAAAATGCCTTCAAAGTGGTATATTCATCTTTGGCAAGTCTGATGATGTCAGCAGCCTACAAATATAGCAGTGGAAATAAAAGCTCCCAGTAAAGCATATAGCGCGTCGTATTAATGCAAATTTTTCTAGTATCATAGTATAGTTAGGTAGGGGTTTGAATCCTGCAATTGCGGTGTGTGTGTGACACTGTTGGTCAATGTGTCATGAGTTTTGCTGTTACTACTGTATGACACATCAGTATAACAACAGTATGTGCATTGCACACTTCAGGTATCTGTGTATAGAATAGTATGAGTGAGGGTTCATGCCTGGGGTATATTTCAGACACATTCAAACACAACACAGTCTGTCAATAATCGACATTCATTATAGGTGTACAACAACCTTTGTGGATATGCATACAGACCCCTTATTGCTTATGTGATACACCGAGGGACATCAGAATACCTTTGGAAATGTGAAT
Organism: Protopterus annectens; assembly: GCF_019279795.1. Lineage (NCBI taxonomy): Eukaryota > Metazoa > Chordata > Ceratodontiformes > Protopteridae > Protopterus > Protopterus annectens. The sequence goes on along the minus strand of NC_056730.1, from coordinate 608,314,458 downwards.
ACCAAAGGACAGATGACATAACACTTGGCTGAATGTATACATCGATACCCTTTCTACATGTTGGGGGCTACTACATATGTGGAACTGTCGGGATACTATGTTTAGTAAATGTGGATGACTATGCTATAGTTGGCTTATAGCTTTACAGCATGTGTTGAACAACAGGTATCTGTTTGCATGATACCCTTGCAGAGGATAAGTGTCTCATCTGGAGAATGCATTGTAGGCCACTGTATGCATTTCCAGATGTGGACGGACATATTCCTAGTGTGTTTGCTTGTACCTAAGAGGGCTATATGCCAAACAGGAGTGGTCCCAGGAACGGGTGGCAGTCAATACCACTGGTTACTGGTATAGTATAGTACCGGAAGGATCCAAATGTTGCTGCGTTTCCTACATCTGTGTGTCAGTTGTCAAGACATCATCTAACGATTGGTTATAGTCAGGCTGTTGAGGTTGTGTATACTACCAGAATGCAAACCAATGACAGATAGTAACAGTATCACCCACAGCATAGTGTCAAACCATGTCATACACACACATGTGTACCCAAGTTAAAACATATGTGTAGTAAAATGCATACTGGCCACCAATAGAAACTATGAGATGTTAACACTGTGTAATACAGGGCATGCCACCCTTCCCATGTGTCCACTATACATGTACATGCAGACAGTGCACCTTCACCATGTTCACAAATGTACACCTGCAAATCTGTACTGCACTCATCACACACGTACTGTCCACTCACTAACACATGCTGCCAAAACTACACACATCAGCCAAGTGGCACATGGGTGGACAATACATTATTGGAATTAACAGTGGTGTAAACAATACTACATTGACAATCATACCTTTAATGCATCATGCCTGCTCAGATATACCTACAAGAATATCATTACACTTTACTGTTGACAACATGCTAACATTGCTACACTGCTATAAAGTCACCCTGTGCATCAGCACCATGTTAGCCTGTTCCTGCATCAATGTTACAGATGACAGGAGGTGGCACAGTTTCATCATATGCACAGGGTGTGTTGTTGGTTTGCCAGAGCCCGACATTGACCCATCCAAGCGACATGTATGTGTGTGTGTGTGTGTGTGTGTGTGTGTGTGTGTGTGTGTGTGTGTGTGTGTGTGTGTGTGTGTGTGTGGGACAACAGTACAGAATGGGCCAATGTTGATGTAATGTGTGTATGTATGTGTTAGCCCTAGGTGTTTGGTTTATGTCTGTGTGTCTGCATGCACACAGTTCCACCATGTGGCTGCATATACGTGAGGTTATGGGACAGCCATAGACTGTACCTGTCAGGCTGTACAGATCACTGTCTCTGGCCATGGACACAGTACCTGTGCCTGGCATGGGGTGCTACGGACAGTATTGGGTACTAAGCCAGACTGGGTACTATCATCAGAGGCAGAGGTATGTCAACTGGACACATGTCCCTACTAGGACTGTCCAGAGCCACGTGCACATGGTCTTCTAGGATGGTCTATTGACAGCCCAGCCCCAACATTGCTGGGGCTGGTACTGCCACTACGGGAGCGGCTATGACTTGTGGGTTATCTGTGACAACTGCCAGCCGATGATGTGGCTGGCATACGTCCATATCGACGTCTCAACCATCCCGCACTGTCCTGGCACATGGATATTACATTGCGGAAAACATCTAATGTCTCCCCCCCAATGTCTATCAATGACCTCGGTGTAATTACTGATGGCACTGGCAAGGTCACGGATACTGTCATTGATAGCGGTGTAATGGGTCCTCTGTGCCCTTAGTCCCTGTCTGGTGTACCGTTTCATACATGCCTGTGCCTGCATTACAGCCTGGAACATACCTGAGGTTGTAATACCTGTGGGGGCACGTCTGCCAGGGGCATTACCCAGCAGTGCTCCCATGAGAACCCCTGGACATCTGCCTATGTGGTACCGTTCCATGAATCTGGTTTATGGCTGCTGTGAGGGGATGCATGTGCCATAGATACCACACTATCCTGGTCAATGCCTACTGTATGCTGTCCCTCAGCTAAGGCCATTGGTGATGAGGGATGTATTTACAGTATGAATGTGTGCATAGATGGGGTGGAAAGCTGTGTACTGTCAATTGGCGGCCCAACGACAGACCCTGTCAAACCAGATTGTGCCACAACACATGTATCATCATTTCCACTATTCGTGGCAGTGACTTCAGGTTCCCTGCTGCACTCAACCAATCCAACCTCAGCACCTATGAGAGGAAGACAGGAAACACACTTTACAATCTGTACATGATGTTAGCACACATGCACACATGCACACATGAACACATGAACACGTGAACATATGCACACATGCACACATCCACACATGCACACATGAACATACGCACACATGCGCACATGAACATGTGAACACATGCACACATGCACAAATGCACACATGAACACATGCACACATGCACACATGAACATATGCACACATGCACACATGAACACATGCACACATGCACACATGAACATGTGAACACATGCACACATGAACACATGTACACATGCACACATGCACACATGAACACATGCACACATGCACACATGAACACACATACATTACTCACTAAAGTAGACACACACACACACACACACACACACACACACCAACAGCAATCCAGAACATACTAATTAGTGGTTGATGGTGGAGTACAGTATCAAAAGCCAAAGAGTCCTATCACATGTGTCAGCATGCAGGATGTGTGTTGCTCAACAGCATGCAGTGTGAGTGTAGAGAGTCCTTGTTAATAACAGTATACATATCTTTGATGCATGTGTGATGTTCAATGATTGGCTTCACCCTGGAACAGAATGTGTACATGGACACAACATTGCTGTGCAAGTATTAAATGCTTTCCAATGTCCTCAGCACCATCACTCACAGGTATACATACCATGGCTTGATGCACACAACCTTCAGGTGTATAGCAATGAATGCTATGTGTAGTACTGTAGTTACTGTAACTGGATGTAGTGTAGTACCATGTGCCATCATCAGTCAGCATCATGTGGTCACTCAAGGCCACTAATGTGTGCCACACTGGCAACTATCTTGCTGTACCTGAACTGCAGCACTGTGGCTACATTAACCATTTCACAGGCAGTTGTTACATGGGTATGTAAGGTGTTCAATAGGGAGAATTGCCTAACATGAATGTGTTGTGTGTTGAAGAGTGTTGCACCACCCCATTATAGGCCTCTACCCCTCTGGTATAGTATGTGTGCTGTGTGGATGACATTTGAGATACTGGAGTCTGACCTTACAGCAGGTGTCTAAATACGCCATGTGTATCATATGAACACGTACTGCGTATGATAAAGTGGTGTATGTTGTGTGCATGTGTATTGACTCTGCCCATACAATGTCCACTACAGTGTACCACAATTGTTTGGGATGATCTGTGTATTGCATGTGTTTGAGGCAGCTACTCCTGTTACTGGGATGTGCATAGTCCCACATAAAACATGCACAGCATGCATTATGTGTAGTTGTTTTACATGTGTATATGGCCTACAACTCACCTATGACATGCACATGTTATTTGCTATATTAAATGTAGAACACTCGCCAGCATGGGTCTGCTGTCTTGCTGTCACACCAGAGGGACCTACAAGGATATGAGACAGTCTGTCAGTGTCAACAACTATGGCATTGCTGCTGTGAGTTTGCAACTTTACAGTAGTACAACGGTTGACAGTCACAGGCATACAGATTATGTTCCAAATTATCAGTATTGCACAACACAAGGCTCCACATCTTCTAAATACACAGTACACATCTGACATGTGCATGTCGTAACAATCGAGCTAGCAGTAGTCTACAGATATGCCATGTTACCTGCACGCTCTGAGTCAACTTGCTGGGTGACTCCGGCCTCCATGATGACATATGTTTGTTGTAGTGACTGGCCATGAGCCACCACGCTGAGGAACAGCTCCTCCACTCCGGTGAGGGGCGAATGTAATGTTGCACCACCACCTGTGGCAAGCTGTTGCCTGCGGACATCCGAGGCATGCTGCCAGACATGTCTAATTAAATCACTGCAGTGATGGCGTACCTGCTCATAAGTCTGGTAATGCATGCCTATGTCATTAACCCGACGGACAACATCTTGCCACAGTGCAGTGTGCTCATGCTGGTCCTGGCTGGTTCTGGAGAACAGCAGGGTGTGATGTTGTACTAGGGTAGATATAATTATGTCTTCGTCTTCAGGGGAATACGCAG